>NC_142602.1:32495560-32795560 GCF_041222555.1 Hakea prostrata | reverse complement strand
ATTATTGTCAAATGATGATAAATTGGGTGGGATCCCTAGACCCCAATCACAATTAGATGCATTTAGAATGACCATTGATAGTTGCCACCTCTTTGAGGTTAAGTGCACTGGGCCTAAGTTTTCTTGGTCTAATAAGCTTCAGGGGAGGGATTTGATAAAGGAATGTCTTGATAGGGCTTTTGTAAATATTGAGTTTCTTGATCTTTATGGGAGTGTTCAAGGCCATAGACACGCCATGGTGGGTTCTAATCATACCCCCTTGGAAATTTCCCTACACCATGCAAACAAACGTCCTATGAGATTTCATTATGAGACCCAATGGGAAGATCATCTTGACCTTACTTCTCAAATTTCTATTGGTTGGAACTCACCTAACTTTGGCTCTCCTACATACAAATTGTACCAAAAGATCAAGAATTGCACAAGATCCTTAAGGTTATGGAGTAAAGATACTTTCCATAATGCCTCAAAGGAAATTTCTAGGTTATCCCAACTGTTGGAAGAGTGTCAGACCAAATCTGTTTCTAAGAGTTTTGCTAAGGAAGAATTTGAGCTGAAAAGAGAAATTGAGAAACAATTATTAGCAAAAGAAAATTTTTGGTGCTAGAAATCTAGAGCCCAATGGTTACAAGAAGGTGATAGAAATACAAAGTTCTTTCATGCTTCCACTACACTACACAAAGGAGGCAAGAAAATTCTATCACAAAAATTAAAGACCATCTGGGTAACTGGTGGTCTGATGACTCTCAAATCAATTTTGCAATATGGTCTCATTTCACATCCCTTTTCACCACTTCTCATCCTATCCCTCCCCAGGAGTTTCTCAGTAGCACTCCTGCATGCATTACAGCTTCAAATAACTCTCTTCTTTGCTCACCCTTTTCTCCTGATGAGATTAAAAGAACTTTGTTTCAAATGAAGGGTACCAAGGCTCTTGGATATGATGGGCTCCCTGCTAGGTTCTTTCAAAGGCACTGGGATATCATTGGCATTGATTTCACCCTTGCTGTGCAACACTTCTTTAATGGGGGATATATGTTGCGGAGTCTTAATAAAACCATTATTTCCCTAATTCCCAAAAGAACCCACCCTCAGGATGTTTCTCACTTTAGACCCATCAGTCTATGCACTACTCCATATAAAGTCATAGCAAAATGTTTGGCTAATAGATTAAAACCCATTTTGAGGTATATTATTAGTCAGACTCGAAGTCCCTTTGTTCCAGGTCGTGCCATTTCTGATAATATATATCTTGCTCATGAGTACTTACACTTTATGCGCAAATCCAAATCCAAATCTGGATATATGGCTCTTAAGCTGGATCTTTGCAAGGCCTATGACAAATTAGAGTGGTCATACATTGAACATACATTGAGACATCTAGGGTTTGATTCAAAATGGGTTCAATGGGTTGCATGCATCACTGTTGATATCAAATCAAAATCAATGGTGCCCTATCCAAACCTATTGTGCCACAAAGGGGGATTAGACAAGGTTGTCCATTAAGTCCTTACATTTTTATCCTCTGCCAAGAGACTTTTTCACAAAGGCTTAGTTCCAACTTAGGTATCCCTTGACTACCGGGTTTGAGGCTCTCCCATTTTGCTCCATAAATTAACCATCTCTTTTTTGCTGATGATAGCATGATCTTTTCCCCTACATCTACCTCTAATGCATCACAGATAAATGTTCTATTGCAAGATTATGAACAAGTCTTTGGCCTTCATATCAATTCTGAAAAGTCTGTTGTTATGTTTAGTACCATAACCCCTCATGACCTCCGGATGATATAGTCTCTGCTATTGGTATTAAAGAGGTCAATTCTCATGGAACCTATTTGGGTCTTTATTCCCTATTGAGAAATCTAAAGTGCAGACTTTCTCTTTTATTTTGAAGCGTCTAGATTCTAAATTATCTGGGTGGAAGGGGAAATTGCTTTCTCATGCAGGGAAGAAGATTTTAATTAAAGCAGTCGCTTTTGCTCTTTCTGTCTATGCTATGTCGTGTTTTCTCACACCCAATGAAATTTGTAAACAAATGAATCAAAGGATTCAACAATTTTGGTGGAAAAATGATCAAGGAAGGGGTATTCATTGGGTCAAATGGGAAATCCTGTGCAAGGACAAAAGAGATGGAAGCCTGGGATTCAGGGATGTACACTGTTTCAACAAAGCTCATATTGCCAAACAAAGTTGGAGACTTCTAACAAACCCAAACTCATTATGGGCCCAAGTGATGCATGCAAAATATATAAAAGACATTCCATTTTTTGAATGTCGTGTCCCAAAAAATTGCTCATGGGGTTGGAGAAGCTTGTTGTCTAGGAGGGATATTCTCAGACAAGGCATTATTAGGCAAGTGGGAAATGGTGTTAATGTGCATATTTTTAAGGACCCATGGCTTCCTTCCTTGCCTTTCCATGGCATTAGTAGTACCCCTTTGGGACATAGTCCAATTTGGGTGCAAGAGCTTATTGATTGGGACACTTGCCATTGGAAATTACCTTTACTTCAGACTCTATTTTCTCCAGGGGAGGTTCAAGCTATTTTAACACTCCCTTTATTGTCTCCTGATACTTTAGATTCTTGGATTTGAGACAAAACAAAGGACGATAAGTTCACTATGAAATCTGCTCATTATCAACGTTTAGCTATGGCTGATGATCAAGGTAATGTTGCTTATTCTTCCTCCTCTTCAATATATATCGGAAAATTATTTGGCAGATTCCTACTCTCCCAAAGATTAAACAAATTTTGTGGCGATCCTCATATGAGGCTATTGCAATTGGGAGTTCCCTCTTCTCGAGGAATGCTTCACTCACCCCTCTTTATCTAATTTGTGGTCATGGTTCGGAGAATGTATGTCATACCTTGTTCTTTTGTCATTATGCAAAAGAGTGTTGGAGACTATCCCCCCTCCATATTAATACATCTTATTTTTTAGGGACAAATTTATTTGATTGGATGGATTTTATCAAAATAAAGTTCCATAGTTGTGACAATTTAACCCTAGTGAATCAGATGTGGAATGCCTTAGCTTGGTGTGTATGGAATACTAGGAATGCTGCACTCTTTAGAGGGATTGAGGCCTCCATAATTCATACAATGACTACTTTCTCTTATCTATGTGCAGATGTACAATATCATATTATGAAATCTCAAAGGGCTCATGGGGATTCTTTTCCAAGGCCTAGTCATATCATTTTTGAAGAACTTGCTCTTTTTCAAAATTTTGTTGATGGATCATGGAATAGTACTTCACACAAAGGAGGTCGAGGGTACATCATGTGGGATTATAATGGTGGTTTTGTAGTGGCTCAAAGCAGATATGGTCATTATTCTGGGCTCTTCTTTAGGAGTGGTGGATTTGCATATTCATTTGGACTGTTTACTTGTTGTTAGGGTTCTTCTGGGTCTCCAATCATCTTTAGATTGGATGTGTCTTAGTTTAGTAGTAGATATTTTGAAGCGTTGTTCTTTCTTCCCTAGGGTTTCTTTTAGTTATATTCCTAGAATTGGCAATGGCTATGCGGATTTTCTTGCTAAGGGTGCTTGCAGGTTATCTCTAGATAGATCTTGGTGGAGTATACCACCTTTGTTTATTGTGGATCCCTCCCGTTTGTATAGGTCTTTTGACCTTAACTCTTTCATTTAATTGAATCACTACTTTTCTGTTTTGGCCAAAAAAAACAAAAAAAAAAAAAAGAATTCTAGCATTTCCTAACGTTCCCGCAATGATCCAAATCACAAAGCGCCTTTGACTGGTTGAGATCCACTCTTCTCCTTAGCTTCTCCTCTTCTCATAGTCTCAACCTCATTCTAACATAAAAAAAATGTGTTTAGAGGTGAGTTATAACATAAAATAGGGTTTAAAAACTCGGAATCCCGATTATATCTCAGAGCAGGAAAATGGACGGGGGGGGGGGTTGGGACGGTCGACCGATACAACTGACCAGTCCATGGTTGGACCCCAAACAGACTCTGAATCCGGTGACTTTTTGTTTGATATAAAGGTCTTTCGATGATCTTCGTTTGGATACCTTAATCTCGTCAATCAGACTCTCCATCTCCGATCTATGGACATACCAAATTTTCCTTTTAACACCATCCTTGATTAATCTTCTCTCTTCTCTTAAACTCTAGGAGAGTTGTCGAGTCATCACAAAGATCATCCATGATCATTGGGTCCTCTTTAGAATCTTTGGGCTCGACTCGAATGGTCCACAGTTGTTGCCGACTCGAGGCCCGGGTTTCCGGTCTTGGAAACATGGGTTAATGGGTTAGAAATCCAAGGGATTTCACATGTACCCACCAAAAACAATAAAAATAGAAGAAACTAGAAGGAGAAATGGTGAATCCTCGTTGCTTTTTGGACATTAGCACTAGAGGAGAGCTTGAAGGTCAGATCGTGGTGGAACTTTACAGCAATGTGGTACCCAAAACCGCCAAGAATTTCAGGGCACTTTGGGAGACATGGAGTCACCATTATTATTCTATTGGTATTCGGGTGGATTCAGTCGGATTCAAATGATAATCGGATAATTATTTTCTTAAGTAGATTCTTCTAAATGGCCATGTATATAGATTGAATATAGGTTTTTGACTACCTGTTGGCATCTTTACCATTTTATTTGTGAGGCTAGGTTTGAAATTTAAGAATTTAGTAACTTTGGTAGTTATTTTAGTAGAAAGTCTATAAAAATAATCACATACTTCAAGTAAAATATTATAAAATCAAGAAAAATAAATTCAAATAAGTAACTTAATCGGATATTGACGGATAATAATCGGTAAGAAAGGGGTAATACTATATCCGCATCCTACCATAATTGGATTAATTCGGATACCGCTAAACGGATGCGGATGCGAATTAGGAAACGGATTTTAGATATCCATTTACACCCCTAATTAATAGTCTACAAGTGCCCCAAAAAAACGGAGAAAGAGAGAGAGGAACTTGATTAGTGGTTGAAATGAATCACGTAAGACAGGGTTGGGAATGATTTCTTCCCCTGGCTGCACATAGCAGTTTCCATTTTTGAGGAACTGAAAACAACCCTAAAACTATATTAGCAAAAGCCTTGTAGAGGATGCAAATATTTATGGAAAACTAGGCACTTCCTATGTTTCACTCTGTTTTCTTTGGGTGCTTTCGTCGTTTTGATCGATTATTTACCGAAGCTTTGAATTCTAAAAACCAGCGCAAAATGATTCCCAGAAAAGTAGAAATTTGTAGGTTTTTTTTTTGGTAAGAAATTTCCATTAAACGAAAGAAAGAAAAAGAAAAAAAGAACCCGCGAGACAGCCTAGGCAACCGGAGAGCATAACTCCTGAAGCCAAGGAATGAAAATAGGCCAAACCATCGTACACGGGATTGACAAGGCCCTCCTTGCAAGAGCATCCGCAACTGCGTTTATCGCTCTTGGAACAAAGTGAAAGGAGCACGAGAGGAAAGAAGAGCATAACTCCCTAATATCCTCCACTAGAGGAGCTAAGCATAGGGGAGGGGAGCTGGAAGCACTGTTTATGTATTGGACCAGTACTTTACAATCTGACTCTACTAGAAGATGATTATAGTCTTCTAAAAGTGCAAACAGCAATCCAGCTCTCATAGCAAGAGCTTCGCCTTTCACCACTGAGTTACATAGCACCGGTTCAGAGACTGCCTTTATAATTTCTCCTTTATGATTTCGCAGAACAAAGCCGACACCACCTTTATCATTTCCTTTACACCAAGACACGTCTTAATTCAACTTTAATTTTCCTTGAGGTGGAGGTTCCCAATGCTGGTGAGTTTCCTCACGTTGAATATTATTTATCAGTTCCCCACCTCCTATTGTCTTGACTACCTCAAATTTAGCATGTTCTTTTTGTGCTGCCGCAATAATTTCTTTTGGGGTAGAATGTTTTCTCCCGAAAATCCTGTTGTTTCTTGCAATCCAAAGGTGCCAAACAATAAAGGAGCATAAGGTGAGTATTGATTTGCTTACCTCTTTTTCCAATCCTTTTCATAGTAGACCAACTTTTGATCCATTTTATTAGTAGTGGGGCCTCCTCAAGTGGTATGTAAGTAAGTGAGCTACAAAACCATACCTGTTTTGCAATCGGACATTCAAAAACAATGTGATCCATAGTTTCCAGACTACACCCACAGTACGAACATGAAGGATCAATTTGAATCTGCCTTCTAACTAGCTCTTCACCCGTTGCTACTCCCCGAGCACATGCTCTCCATAGGAAGTTTCTAATCTTTGGAAGTGTCTGGCAGCCCCAAATATTTGTCCACACAACATCTTCAACTTGTCTCCAACTTCTAGATGTGCTCGGTTGGTTTTCTAACTTTTCCTCTTCAATATTCTTTAAGAGATGATATGCTGATTTACACGAGAAAAGCCCATTCTTTATTGCCCCCCACACCAACTGATCATCTCGATGGAATATGCTCAACCTAATTTCTTGAATTGCTTTACTTTCCTCTGGAGAAAAGAGTGAGTTGAGAAGATCAATCTTCCAACTTCTATGATCTTGGTCAATCAGTTCTGAGACACGTTCAATTGAACACCCTGATGGCCGCTTAATCTCCAAAGAAACTCTCCTCCCTTCCACTGGTATCCATGGGTCTTCCCACACTTTTATGTTAACCCCATCTCCCACTCTCCATCTGAGACATTTTAATAGCATGTTTCTTGCTTGGATAATCCCTCTCCATGCCCATGAAGGGTTTCCCCCAACCTTGCAGATAAAAAATCTGAGTTTGGATAGTAAATTCCTTTCATCAACTGAGACCAATAAGATTCCGGAGTTTGAACAAGTTTCCAAGCCAACTTCATCAAAAAGGCCATGTTCTGTAATTTTGGGTCTCTCAAGCCCAAACCCCCTTTCTCCTTGGATTTGGTAAGTCTCTCCTAGCTTATCCAATGAAGTTTATTTTTTCCTTCTTTATCTCCCCAAAAAAAATTTGAAGCCTTTTGTCGTACTTGCTTATGAAATGAAGAAGGTAATAGAAAGTGTGATCCAACATAGTTAGGAAGAGCAAATGCTACTGATTTTAACAACACTTCCTTACCGGCTTGACTTAACAGCTTACCCTTCCAACCTTAAATCTTGTGGGAAAGGTTATCCTGAATAAACTGAAAAGATTGTGCTTTGTCATGCCCAATGCTTATGGGAAGTCCCAAATATTTTGAAGGGGGGGGGGGGAAGTATACTTTTATCTTTAGCACACGGGAGAACCACCTCTTTAAACGGGGATGGGTATTGGCACTAAACATCAATGACGGTTTTGATAGATTCACCGAATGCCCACTCGCCGCACAGAATGTTTCCAAGCATTCTTTCAAATTGAATATTGCATCAAATTTCAACTTGGAGAACATAAGGCAATCATCAGCAAAGAGCAAATGAGTTAGAGCCATACCTCTACTTCGGATTTTCATCCACTCAATCTGACTAGTATGCTCAGACTCTCGAATAATAGCAGATAGAGCTTGGGTGCAAAGAATGAAAATGAAAGGGGAAATAGGATCCCCTTGCCGCCACCCCCTCGATGGCTTGAGATACCCTTCCACACACCCATTAATCAAGAAGCGGTATGATGCAATTGAGATAGATTCCATGGTCAAATTCACCCACTGTTCAGAAAATCCCATCCGAGAAAGCACCACCTCTATAAATTTCCATTTCCAGACGATCATACACTTTTTGCATATCAAGCTTCAAGCCAATGAACCGTTGTTTACCTTTCTTTTTGTTCCATAGGAAGTGGAAAGCTTCTTGGGCGGATAATACATTATTAGATATGGATCTTGAAGGGACGAAAGCTAACTGTGATGGGGAGATCAGTGGCTCTAGGAATTTCTTTAGTCTCTCAGCCATAATTTTTGGGATCACTTTGAAGGCCACTCCACATAGACTGATTGGACGAAAGTGTTCAACTTTTTCTGTATTTTTTATCTTAGGAACAAGACAAACATAGGTCTCATTCATTGCAGACTCACTTTCCTAGAGCTGAATACATCTCTAACAAACCTGCAGTGATCAGCTTCAATGATGTTCCAAAACCTATGAAAAAACCCTTGAGGGAATCCGTCGGGGCCGGGGATTTTGAAGGCTTCATTGCAAATAAAGCTTTCATTATCTCAGTTGTTTCAGGGGATTTCATCAATTCCTCATTTGTATCTGCCGAAATCATAGGATGGATACATTGCAATGTCTGTTCTAGTGCTTGTTCATCCACGCCTTCTGAAGAGAAAGTTTTCGTGTAGTGATTAAGCACTTCAATTGTGATTTTGTCCTCAGAAGTTGTCCACTCCCCGTCCTCTTTGCACAATCTGAATATCCTGTTAGAGCTTCTTCTTTGGAGTGTGGTTTGGTGAAAGAAGCTAGTATTCATATCACCCGCTTGGAGCCATTCTACACGTGACTTCTGCTGCCACAAAATCTCCTCTCGGGCCAATTGTTCATCAAGGGCAATAGCAATTTCTTCTCTTCTTCTGTCTACCCAATTAGAGGGAATAATGCTATTTAGGACATCCAATTCAAATATTAGACCTGCAATATTCTTTTCAACTCTTCCAAAGGTTTCATTATTCCACTTCCTCAGAATCTCCTGACAATGTTCCGGTTTTATTTCCACAACCTTTGCAGGTTCGTCATGAATTTGTTCACCCCAAGCTTCATGGACTTTTTCCTTACATGTTGAATGCCGAAGCCACATGTTTTCGAATCGGAAGGGCCTTTTCCCCGCCTTTACAGCACCGACAGAGTCAATAAGCAAAGGTAAATGATCTGATCCAATAGCTGATCTAATAGCCACAGTAGCATTCTCATGTTTAGCACGCCATTCTAAGTTAGCAAAAGCATGGTTGAGCCTACTTCTTATCAAGTCACGACCCCTTCTGTTATTTCTCCAAGTAAAGACAAGCCCCTTCACCCCCAAATCCATCAAAGAGCAATCATCTATAAGTTCCTTGAACTGTCTAACATCTCTTGCTCCTATTGTATTCCCCCCCCCCCCTCATTTTCCTGCCATGAGAGAATAGCATTAAAATTGCCAGCACATACCCATTGTTCCTGTCTCTGAGACCCCACCGCCTTGATTTTATCCCAGATGAGATGCCTTTGATGTCTTATAGGGTCACCATATATCCCTGTAAACAGAAATTTCTCTCCATTTTGACCCTCCAAATGACAATCAATTAAATCTTTATCTATTGTGAGAAACAAAGACCACCTGAATGACCTCTTGAATCCACCGCAAAAGCTTTGTGCATTCCCAATTTTCTTCGAACCGATTCCACCTTTATTGCTGAACATTTTGTTTCAATCAAGAATATAATATCCAACTTTTGAGATTTCAGGAGTTCCTTCAAAGAGCGAATAGTCACTGCACTCCCTAATCCTTGACAATTCCATGTTAATATCTTCATTATGAACCGTGGGGTTCAGTTTCAGCAGGAAAAAGGTTTTTCCTTTGTCCAGGAATATCACAATACCCACTGCAGAAAGTTGGAAAAAACAACACGGCCAAGGGCCGGACAAGAAAACATAACACGGCCAGGGCCGGACAAAAACACGGTCAAGAGACCGGACAGAACCACGGCAATAAGCCGGACAAAACACTGTCAAAGACCGGACAAACCATGGCCAGGGGCCGGACTAGCAACACGGCACTAAGCCGGACAAGAAGGCACAACAGAATACTGGAGCTAACACAAGGACAGAAGAGTTCAAGTAAATAATTGAAGATCACATGTATTGGGGACTTTTAACAAACAAATAGAATGCAGAAGAGTTTTGGCTTACTTGAAAGCTGATCTGACGAGGCGCAGGGAAGCAGTAAGATGAAGAACAGGATTCAGCCCCAATCATGCTGAAGCATCAGCAACCCAGCCATCTCGGACGAACAACCCAGCTCCGATTTCCTCAAACTATCTCCCGATCAATCATGTAGAGAAGAAAGATTTTATGCTTCTCCAAAGAGGCACAATACAGAGACTTCACATAATCATTAAATCTAGGTTTGGCACTTCTGCCCTTTCTCTTAGCTCCGAATTCCCAAACAGTGAAGATTCAGGTTTGGCCGAGACGCTCAGCTAAGCAGTTGATCATTCAACCCACATATATCGCAAGCAGGACGACAGAGAGCTGCTTCAAAGCTGAACAGAATTTTTGTAGGTTTATAATTTAAAGCAAAGAGAGAGGTTTGAATGCAAATTTTAGCAGTTCATATGGAATTCCAAATCTAATTTGGTTTCATGCATGTCATTTCGGCATTTAATAAGGAAGATATTTTATTCCTGCACTTAATTTAAGAGCCTCTAAGGACACAGAGAAGATCACAGCCGGTTGCGTTTCCATTAACTGCTCATAGAGTGTGGCGGACTGGCACCTGGGCAAGCAAGATGCGATATCATTGCTATTCGACACCGCATCAAGATGATAAACTTATCGTATTCCTTTTCGATCTTTAGACTGCTTAGCTTGTTTTCTGTCTTTTCTTAGTACAAACGGAATAAGAATCTGTGTTTTTCCTTTGTTCAAGTTCTTCACTCACCTTCTCTTACGTTTCAAATTCAATTTCGAACTTAGGATGAAGTGGGCAATATACTACTCTCACACGCCTGAAATAAAGATACTGAGTGATCAGCGAGTAACCTGAAAACTTGCAGCAAATTACAACATAATTGCATGACTTGAATTGTCATTAGGTTACCCAAGAGGCCAAGAAAATAAAAGACTTCAAAATTGTCTTTCAATAAAAACAAACAGTGTTGAGTCATTTATCAATGCATTCTCTTACATGCACTTACTTCTGTCATGGCTGGGTTTAGGTGCAAAGAGAACTCCATAGCCTTCTGCTTTCTTTTGCGAGTGAGCTCAAAAGTGCAAGTATCACCTATCTTCAAGCCATTTGATGCACATATCTGAGTCCAGTCACTTGAAATGTAGACCTGGTCATCACTCTTACGATACCTCAATTCTGCGCTCCATTGCATTCCCCTTCTATCTCTGAGGGTTGTCTTGCATGGCTTCCCAATCATACCATTCAATCTTGCAAACCACCTTGGGACATACTGAAAAATTTAACATAAGTAAATAAGAGGATAAAAACAGTACGATACCAATTTTTCTAGTCTTACTCAAAAGTATAACTGATGAATATATTAATGCAAATGTCAAATGGCGTGATTATTTTTGTTAGAAGAAAATTATGTAGATGACAGCAGTTACCAAACGGTGCTGTGTGAAGTTGAATGGCATGAAAGTCTTCTCAAATGATGGGTTAGTGAATTCAATCTTATCATTCTTATCCACTGTCGTAGCCCCTCTATTATTGGAGTTGAAGATACTAAAGTCTAGCACAATTGTATCTCCATTTCTTCTGCAAACCATTCAAAGGAAAAATTAAGTGTGCAATCAAATCTAGAAAAAAAAATCCTTTTTCTTTTACTTTCCACAAAAGAATATAGAACAATTGCCACATGCGAGACCAAGCAACGAACACTAATTGAAAAGGAGGATCCATTACTGACATCTTTCCTGAGCTACTTCGCTTGAAAGCACAAATATCTTCTTCCTTCACGCAATTTGCAGATAGGAACTCTAGCCATCCACCTCCAAGTCTCCTATGATTGCCATTCACTGTTACCTTAACGGGCCAAGACCTTCCCTTTTGATCTCTGATGATCACTTTGTACATTGATCTGCTTGTACCATTAGATCTCAAAAAGTGATCAGGAATCGTTGGTTGTCTCTGCAATAGAATCATATGTTTCAGTATTTCACACAAACTGACAGACAGACAGAGAGAGAGAATGAAGCATGTTCACCCTATGAGGCCTATGGATCACGAATTGTTTCCCCAAGGCATCAAAAGAAGTTTGTCTAGTACTGGAACTAGTCTTGGCTTCCTTGCTTCGATTATAACGAGTTGTGGAACTGCCTATGCCTCGGACACTTGAACTTGAAAGAACAAAACTCACGGGGCCTTTAAAACATATGAAAACAACGATCATCAGAATTGGCCGAGAAACAAGATAAATATTTCTGAAGGAGACAATTGAAGTACTAATAAGATTACGTGTACCTTCGATTTTTTTCTCAACGACACTCTTATCATCGTCAATTGTTATATGAAGAGCTGGGTAGGTTTCCTTCTCACAAGTAGAATGACTAAATACTATAACATCAAAAACTAAGCCTCCTTCGTGCCTAAACACCACAAATTCTCCAAGACATAGTTCATGATCTTTAACAAAATTACTCCATCCCTCTTTAAAACAAAATTCTTTCAGCTTCACCGGCCATGATTTGCTTTTGCAACGAGAGTTTTTAAGTATGACCTCTTCTCCGTCTTTGCAATTCTCACTAGTCATATGCTTCAGAAACTCTACAGGTATTTTCTATTTTTTCAGAGAAAGATGCAGATCATTAGCTTCATGGATTTTGAAACATAGAACTATTTTTTCGGATGAGACAACCCACGGACTGTGATTTTATGGGTTGATATCGTACTGAAAGCGATAAATAATTAAAGAGCTAGAAAGACTTACGAGTTGTTGATATGAGTCGGGTAAGAAGGGCTTGCAGAAGTGGGGTTTCCTGCTCTGCCGAAAACCCTCCAACATCGTTCTCTCATCATTTTGTCTCTCTTCCTCAGTGAATGTTCTGTTCTGCGCTACTTTGTTCTCACTCTTGTGATTCTGCAGATGAGATTTTTTTAATTTTTATCTTTTTGCCGTTTTGGTTGAAAGAAAATATATAGATTACGTGGGATCTAAGTCTCACCGCATGAGAATATGTGAGGCTAAAATCCTTGGAAGTAGTTGCAGGAGATGGTTTAGATTCTACTACACTGACATCAAATACCAAGTTTCCATCTCCTTTATGTCTGGAATAAACAGAAGACAAAATCAGAGAAGAAGAAGGGTGATGAACAACCTGACAAAATTTAAGCCCTCAAGTGCAAGAACAATACAAGGATTTCAAAGGAACTTTACTGACATGGTGTTACCACAGCTAATGAGTCTGAAAATGCAGACTTGTGGTTTCTTCAGTCGATTTGCAAGTGCAAAGTCATGCCAACCACCTCCAAAATACACCCGCCCCTTGGTATCTTGTATTAATGTCACAGGCCAAGACCGAAGACCTTCATCTCTTAGGATCGCAACAAAGCCGCTTTTACCCTTCAGGCCATTTGACTCTGCAAATTCTTTTGGAATATACTGTGCACCGTTGACTAGCTATCAAAACACTTGTTTAATAGTTGCATGCAGAAACCACATAGAGAGAATGATATTACTCACCAGAAGAGACTTCTCGAGATTTGATTTCGCCATGGTTGCCACAAAAAATGGATTTTTGCACGAGACAGCACATGATGTTTTGGTGGCCTTAGTAAGTCCCGGATATGTTCTTAGTGTACTCTGGAAGTCTAAAAGCCAGATAAGAGAAACGGCATCAGTACAAGCAGGATAAACTATATATAATAAGAAAAAGGAGGAACTGGGTTTACATTTCTTTGATCTTACCTCTATTCCTGTAATCTCATCTTCAGCATGAACTGATGGGTACCATTTCTCACAAGCACTGCGATCGAACAGAATAACATCAAACACCATGTGACCTTGATGTTGGAAGACCAAAAAGTCCCCGATAAGGAGAAGACAATCCCGAGCAAAATCAGCCCAACCCTCTTTAAAATAGGATCCATGAATCTTCACACGCCACGATTTACCACTACCTCTCAAAACAGCTTCTCCTTTTTCATACTTCCCTTCTCCTGAGTATTTCAGAAACCTTCTGGGAATCGCCTGCAAAAAAATTATATAGAATAAAGATCAATCTAAAAAGGAGAGATGAAACGGTAACTAACTCACTTACAAGCTCTTGAAGAGACCCAGGTAGAATGATCCTGAAGAACTGTGGATTCCTGGTTGTGGCCATCACCATCTCAGGAATGAGTAGTTTCTATTCTTGGTTCTGAAGAAATCATAGAATTTATCGTTGGGCAAGTTGTAAGTTGTAACTTTGTATTAAACGCGGTACGGTGAGATGCGGGACGGTTCACTTGCATGAAGGCGAATAGTTTTTCTAGGTAATAAATGTAGTGGAGATCTGGACTCAAATGTATAATTGTTTTGTAGTTGTACAGCTACTCCGACGACCTCAAATGTTTGGAAAAAACTTGGGTCATGGGCATTAACGTCAAGCCAAGATTTTGCCGTTGGATCCAAAATCATGGTTGAGATTTCGATCTCGACCATTGAATTTCGACGGTTGAGATTGAAATTTCGACCAAAATCTCGATCTGACCATCCCAAATGCATAGCTTGACGGTCTTGCACATTTAATGTGTCGGACCCAAGAAAGACCCCAAATGTTTTATTGTGTTCAGAAACTAGGGGTGTCAACGGTTCGGGTTGGGCAGTTTCCGGGCTGAAAAACACTCAGCCCAAACATGGCCCATTAAGAAAATAACGGTTTCGGGCCGATGCGGTTTGGGTCTTGGCTAACTAACATTTTAGAATTGGGTTTACTAACGGTTTGGGTTCGGGTTAACTAGTAGTATGTTTTGAGTACCTTATTGATGTGTGGAATTTATCAAGAACATGTGAACACATATAAGCATCAAGATGCCAACTCTCTTGTGTTGGGTATTCAATAAACCAAAAAAAAAATTTCTACAAAGTAAAAATTATAGAACTAATATACAAAAGAAAGTTGGCATCTTGATAAATTTTAATGGGTTGTCTCTGCTTATTCTCCTCCTCCTTCTTAACACTTGTAAAAATGGATCAAAATGAAGCATTAAAAGATTTTTAAATGATAATACACTTGCTAAATATTTATTAAGCCCATCTTCCAAGTGACGAAGGCTTTGACACGCTTGTTGTTTGCCTATTCTAAAGCAAAACAATTAAGGAAAACAAATGGATACTTGGGGGTTTTTCCTATCTTTTATATTTAAATTAAATTTATTTTATTTATTTATAATGGGTTGGTTCGGGTTCAAGCTAGTTTTTGGGCCAAACGGTTTGGGCTAGTGGGCCACACATGGGCTGGCCCAGCCTGCCCCAAACCAGTGCATGTTGAGGTTGTTCAGCCCATTAAGCTTCGGTTTGGGCCGGTTTGGGCTATAACGGGTTGGTTCGGTCCAGTTTTAACTGTTCGGGTTAGGTTTTGACAGTCATGTTGGGTGAAGGTAATAATATACACTCAAAATTATAGTTTTATATTGAGGTGTCAATTTGCAATCTAGAGTCGTTAACATCAAATCGAACTAGCTTGTTATAGCCCAAATCAGCTCAAACCAAATTTTGATGGGTTGTGTTTGGACTGAAGGTAGCAAATTTGGGTTAGCTATGTGCAGTTAGCCCATTAGCTTTACTAAAATATAGTTTTAGAGAGGTTTTAGTGGACTAACCCCCTTTCCCCTTTAGGACACGTCTTAATTTTCTACTAATATATAGTTTGAGAGACAAAGTTTTCTATTCAATAGCATCTACATTTATGAAACATCCATAGGTTTAAATTTTGAACTTCAGTTCTCTCATATATTTAAAGTTTAACTTAAACTGAGTGCCATCAAAATACCTTTTACTTCAAATGCTTTCTATTTTTTCACTCAAAATTTATTGTTAAGAATGAATAATAATATTTTGTAATAGTCTCAAAACTGTTCCAACCCGAATCCAAACCATCAGCCAATCTAAATCTTAACCAAAACAAAACCGAAACCATTATTTTGCAAATAAACTGTGTTTGGGCTCGATGTTTTTCAACCCAAAACTATAAAGTCCAAACCAAAACCACCCTAAACCACCCCATTGACACTTGCGTTGTAATGTGAGGAATTGTTCCTCTAAAGTATTTCATTCACAAGACCCCAATAGGGTATATATAATTACAACCTAGTTAAGTCCTATACTAAGTAGGAAAAGGAAATATAAAACAAATAGAAATAAAAACCTAAACTTATTAGAAAACATAATCCTATTCTAATTAGAAAACATCAGTCCATGTTTTCAACACTCCCTCTTAAGTTTGAGCATAGATATTTATCATGCCTAACTTGCTCATAATGTAATTGAATATCTTCGTGCTCAAGCTCTTTGTGAGCACATCAGCCCGTTGTTCGTTTGAAGTAACAAAGGTGATATGGATCAGCCCAGCCTCAACCTTCTCTTTGATGAAATGTTTGTCAATCTCCACATGCTTAGTCCTATCATGTTGTACTGGGTTATGAGCTATGTTGATTGCTGACTTACTATCTGAGTATAACTGTATAGGAACCTCCAAATCTGTCGCAACCTCTTGAAGCAGCCCTTTAAGCCAAAGTACATCACAAATGCCTTAAGCAATCGCCCTAAACTCGGCCTCAACATTGGACCGCACAACCACAGCATGTTTCTTGCTTCTCCAAGTCACAAGGTTACCTCCCGCATATACACAATACTCAGAGGTAGACCTCCTATCATCTAGACATCCTACCTAGTCTGCATCTGTATATGCCTCAATCGTCAAATGTCCATGAGCTGAAATTAAAATTCCTTTTCTTGGAATAGTCTTCAAGTATCTCAAGATCCGATATACTACATCCAAATGTGAAGAATAGGGATCATGCATATATTGGCTAACAAGACTAACTGCAAATGTGATGTCAGGTCTAGTGTGAAATAGATAGATCAACTTTCCCACTAAGTTTTGATACCTTATCTTGTCAACTAGTTCTCCTTCCTTTGCCTTCAAGTGTAGGTTAGGCTCAATAGGAGTCTCAGCAGGCTTACATCCTAGCATTCCAGTTTCCTCAAGAAGATCAAATGTATACTTCCTCTAGGATAAAGATACACCGCTAGTAGAATATGACAACTCTAAACCTAGGAAATATCTTAGTTTTCCCATATGTTTGATCTCAAATTTAGTTCCCAAAAAAATCTTTAATGCTGAAATCCCATCCTCACTACTGGCTGTGATCACAATATCATCCACATATACTAAAAGTATAGTAGTGTGGCAACAATCTCTTTTAATAAACAAAGTGTGGTCTACATTGCTCTGCTTATAGCCATTAGATATCATTGCCTTATGGAACCTTCCAAACAACGTTCTTGGAGATTGCTTCAACCTATATAAAGCCTTCTTTAACTTGCACACTTTCCTATAAGTCTTTGTAGTAGAATACCCTGGTGGTATATCCATATATACCTCTTGGAGTTCTCCATGCAAAAAGGCATTCTTCACATCTAGCTAATTGTTATAAACTCCACCCTTTATTAATTGCATATGAAATAATAGTATGAACTGTGTTCATCTTGGCAACAAGGGCAAATGTCTCCTGGTAGTCAACGCCATAAATTTGAGTGAAACCTTTGGCCACCAATCTTGTCTTGTACCTTTCAACAGTCCCATCTACCTTGTACTTGATCACAAACACCCATTTGCACCCAACATCTGCTTTCCTATGGGCAAAGTCACCAAGTCCCACGTTTTTTTTTTTTTCCAGAGCTTGCATTTCCTCATCCATAGCTTCTTTCCAGTTTGATTGAGATAATGCCTCCTGCTATGTGTTAGGAATAGAAGTGGAGGACAAAGAGGAAATAAAACTTCGAAATTTTGGAGATAGAGACTGATATGCAACATAATTGAAAATAGGATGTTTGGTACAAGTTCAAGGCTGCTTTCTTAATGCAATTGGTAAGTCCAAAGTAGGATTAGAAGAAGGGTCAAAGATAGACTCACCTAGAGGAATGAATTGTTCAAGGCCAGGAACCAAAGATTTTGACTAGCTTGGTTAAAAAGGGGTCACTTGTTGCTTTTTTTGATAGGTCTTCAGAGGTCTAGTCTCCCCCTGTATATCATCCACCAGCTGTTCCTGTCTGGTCATTCCATCTTCCAAAGGAGGATTATTTGTAGGAATCTCAGGAGAAATATCTAAAGGAGGAAATAACACTAAAACCTCTTCACTAAAACTCTCCCCCTGAAGAGGTGTAGGGGAAAAAAAAGGAATTTGTTCCTAGAACACAACATCCATAGAGACGAAAAACCGACGAGAATTAGGATGATAACACTTATACCTTTTTTGTATAGGAGAATGACCCAAGAAAATGCACTTTAACCCACGAGGATCTAACTTTCCATGAACATGGTGGTTCCGGACAAAGGCAACACATCCAAAAACCTTAGGTGAGACTATAAAGACTATTGTACCTAAAAGAACCTCAAGGGGACAGCATTGGTCTATGACTTGGGAAGGCATTCGGTTAATTAGGTATGCCGCAGTAAACCAAAGAGGCACATGCATAGAAAACATGAGGGAACGTGCTACCTCAAGTAGATGTCTATTCTTGCGTTCGGCAACCCCATTTTGAGGTGGAGTGTCGACCAACTAGTTTGGTGTATGATGCCATGGTTTGCTAAGTAGGAAGGGAATGCATAACCCAAGTACTCAGTTCCGTTATCCGTACGAAGGATTTTGACTGTCGCCCCAAACTGAGTCCTAATTATATTATGAAAATTTTGAAAACACGAGAAAATGTCACTTTTTTGGTGAAGTAAACCCATATGGTCCTAGTACAACAGTCAATAAAGGTAACAAACTATCTATGATCAGATACAGACACAATCCTAGAAGGACCCCACACATCAGAGTGAATGACTGAAAAAAGAATTTTACTACGATTATCTGAAATAGGGTAAACATGCCTAGTCTGTTTGGCCAAAATACATGCCTCACAATAAAAATCATTCAAATTACATCTTTTAATCAGATCAGAAAATAATTTGGACAGAATAGTTAAATGAACGTGTCCAAGACGACTATGCCACTGTAATAAGGTAAAAAGTGCAAGAGAGGTGGAACTAGAGACCATAAAAAGAGCTGATGGGGACCCATCCATTATGTAGAGCCCCCCCCCTTTCTGTCTACCACTGCCAATCGTAAGCCCTGTTTCTAGGTCCTAAAACACACAATGAGAAGGAAAGAAAGTTATTTTGTAATTCATATTACGAGTAAGGCTATTAATAGATAAAAGATTAGCTGAAAACTTAGGAACATGAATGACATTAGATAAGGTAAGAGAAGGCGAACAGATAATAGATCCTTTCCTAGAGATAGGAGATAGAGACCCATCAATCGTTCGAACATCCTGAGCAATAGGGACAGATGAATAAGTATGAAACAAAGTAGATGAGCCTATCATATGGTTGGTTGCCCCACAGTCGATTACCTAGGAGGGATAAGTCCAATTGACATTGTGACAACCAAAAATACTTGTGGGGAATTGTGGATCAATAGAGGGAATAATGACAGAGGCTATACTCGCACTGGAAGTCGGTACTGGAGAAGATGAGTCAAGTCTGGACATCAATTGGCGAAGGTGTTGGAGCTCATCTAAGGAAAGAGGTGTTGGAGTACTCAGGGTGTCAGAACTGACTTGATTTGCAGATGTTGATTGCTGCCCTTGATTCCATTTCTACCTCCTCCACGGGAATTTGTTGGACGTCCATGCAACTTCCAACACTTGTCCTTTGTATGATGCTCTTTTCCACAATACTCGCACTTTACTGGAGGGCGAAAATTACCAGAACTAGATTTATTATTGCCATAACCAGATACCAATGCAGATCTATCAGATGTTTGAGTGTGTACCATAGCTATCCTTTGACTGTCCTCGGTATCTACCATGGCATAGGCTTGAGCCAGAGAAGGGAAAGGCTCTCTAGAATGGATTTGTATGCGAATTTGATCAAATTATATATTCAATCCTGCCAAAAATCATAAACTCTCGGTTTATCTTCCCATTGTTGATAGACAATAGCATCTTCTGCATTCTTCGGTGTAAACTTCCCATAGAAATCTAAAAGAGTGCTATAGTACTGAGAAAGAGGAAGGTCTTTCTGCTGTAACTGATTGATTTTCTATCTAATTTCAAAGCATTGAGCATCATTGCCAACTCTGGAGTATGTATCTTTAGTAACTTTCCAAATAGTTGTTGCATCAGGAAGGAGGAGATAACTCTCTGTCATGCTAGATTTAATGGAGTTGATGAGAAAACCCATGACCAAGCATTCATCTGTATATCACTTGGAAAGTTGCAAACCAGGTGTGGAAGGTTTTGTAGAAGTCCCATCAAAATGACCAGTAAGACCACGAGCACCAACAGAGAGGGAAACTGAACGAGACCATCTAAGATAATTGGTCACATTAAGTTTCATAGTGGTTATCTGAAGCGGAGAAAACTCACGATCCTTATGAATGGAAGACATGGGAGACTCTTCAGATGTTCTAGAGGAGATATGGGATCAGCCAACATCGCAAAGAGAAATTATTCAAATTTATGAATAGCCCCTTGAACTTTTTTGAAATTACGAAAAAGTCCCTGTGATTGTTAAAAATTGCAGAAAAGTCTCTGAACTTTTTCAAAATTTACGAAAAGTCCCTAACATTTTTGAAAATTTCAAGAAAAGTCCTTGAATTTTTTTAGAATTACGAAAAAGTCCCTGAAATATTTTTAAAATTACAAAACAGTACCTGGAACTATTCAAATTTGCAAAAACTGCCCTTGCTTCTATCACGAACTATTGTTGACTACAAAATAACTCTCACTAATTCACATGAAAAATGTCTCCTCAGGTTACCTCTAATTGGTATATTATTGAACCAAAGTACACTAGAAAAGTTTCCAGGAAAGACTGAAGGGATACAACTAGTCCGCTTTAATACCAGACTCCTTTGACAAAATTTTCCTAGACATGCACTTAATCACCCAATATACATTTTCAACATACCTGAAAAGAAAACAAACACGTGAATAGCGACTTAAAAAAAATTATAGCACCTCCGTAGGATGAAAACAAAATCTTGCTCTGATACCATGTTGTAATGTGAGGAATTGCTCATCTAAAGTATTTCATTCACAAGAGCCCAATAAGGTATTTATAGTTACAACCTAGTTAAGTCATATAATAAGTAGGAAAATGAAATATAAAATAAATAAAAATAAAAGCCTAGACTTATAGGAAACATAATTCTATTCTAATTAGAAAACTTCAGTCCATGTTTTCAACAACACCCTTAGTTTTACAAGGGCAAAGTTAGATGATGCTTGAGGGCAAATTTCAAAAATCCATATAAAATGTTTAATATTAACTCTACAAGTTTTGAACCCAAAAAGAGTAAAAAATAAAAAATAAAAAATCTCTACAGGTTATTGTTCTATTCCATTTGGTTTCATACCGTTTCAGTGTTAAACAAATAAGATATCTTTTTCTTGTGATTTGAAAACCTTAAAGAGAAGGTGAAGATAGTAGTGTCATATTCAAGATGTCTTGCAGAGTTGGGGCACCACAGGATGTGGCAATTAGGCAATTGGGCGGCTTGCCAGCGGAAGTTCTTGTGCAATGTGCTCACCCAACAGAGTTCTCAATGCTCATGGAATTAATGTCACTGTTAGTGTTCACTGTTATCACTCATCATTAAATACTATACTTCCAAAATTAGTGAAATATAAATTTATGTTTGTACCCTGGAACATTGGCCAGCAAGGAATTACATACTTGATTTGCTGTTTTATTTTTCTGGGTCAGCTGCACATCAGTACTTCATTTGTTATTTGTGGTTGGTGGCCGTCAGAGGATAATCCAAAATATGGAACACTTAGGCAAAAAAAAATTATGTGATGGGTACATCTCTCTGCTATATACGACAATACACTTTTTATACTAAATAAAAGATTGATATAAAAGCTTACTTTTAAATTTGAAAGTCTAAACTAACTTTCTAGTTTCTTTGCTTTCTCAGCCATTTATTTGATATATAGTGTACTACTGTGCACAACATAGGGTGCTTTTTCTTGACACTTGATGTCTCTAAATGTGAAGAAGGTCTAAAATTTTAGGAGTTTGAGTTACTCACAAATTTCTACCAAAAATGAGTCGCCATGAATCCTCTTTTTTTTTTTTTTTTGCTTGATTATTGTGGCGGCTCAAGATGGCTGCTGGCCAAATCTGACAGCTGAGGCTGTTGTTTCTTATGTTGGTGCAATAAGGGAGAGTTCAAAGGTGTACTTGGAAGGACTGCTTGGGCCGATCCAAGTAGGGAGGCTTACTTGGGTGATCATTCTGCAAGCTGATTATAAACAGTAGCGCAACTTGTTCAAATTCGTTTTGATCAAACAACTTAATTTTTGGAAAACTACCATGAAGACTGGCAGGAAGGAAGTGCGGACTTGGAAATTGGATGTTCAAATGAGTTAGCACTCCATTGGGAAAGGTTTTGTTACTTTTCAATGTGGTTCTGAGAATGACATGTTTGAAGTATGGAGTTGCAACACTTGTAGGATTGCTTTGCAAGTGGTATGGTTTCAACATTGAAGGCTGAATTTTAACATGAATATAGTTCAAGCATCAATTAAATTAGTTTGGATTCGTTTCCCAAATCTTCCATTGGAGTATAGCCAAAGCAATGTGTATCCCATCTCTCTTGATAACAAAACTAAACAAGATTTTTAATTTTTAATTTTTAATTTTTAATTTTTATTATTATTTTATTATTTTATTTATGGTTATGCTTGTATCTTGGTTGAGGTGGAAAAGGGGTCTAGTGTGTGCTTGAAGTTCAAGGCGAACAAACAAAACTTGACACTGGGAACGTTTTGTATTTTACTCAATCTCTTTTGTATAAAGATGGAGAAATATGTGTGCCTCTTGCAGATGTTTTGGGCATGTAGCAACACTATATTTGTTCAAAAAATCTAAGAATCCTATGGTGGAAGAGAGATTGCTAGCGCTAGAGAAGACAACACAAGACAAGGTTTGGGAGGTCTCCTCAGTAGTAAATAGGAAGAAGTCCTCTTTGAATAGAACTTTGGAGTTTTCTAATTGGTGGAAATTCCAATTGTTTCAAAATCTTGTGATGCATAGAAGCCATCCGATATGTATGGGTCCCTCGAAAAGAGTTTGAGGATGAAGAAAATTTAGATAAGTCAAATTTTAAAATTTTAAATAATGTGAAAAGTGCAAAAGTGAGTGAGTCGTTGCCTGCTAAGGGGGCCCACACTCCTCAGGATAACGGAAGTCAAAGTTTATCCTCTACAGAAACCCTACTTCCCTTACCATAGGCAGTCAAGTGATTCTAATAATTCACAAGAAGAGATGGATGATGAAGTGGACTCCAAAGTTATAAATTTTGAAAATGCAAAATTTTTTTAGAGTGATAGTGCCACACCCCACCCACCGGAATCGGTCTTGCCCGACAACCCGTGGGTGCGATCCATAGTCACAAGATCCACGGTTTAACCATCAATGATAATAAATACACATAATAATAAATCAAGAGCAAGAACAATTCAATAATTAAATGAAAAGGAATTTATATGTGTCCAACATCCAAAAAGAAAAGAATAAAGGAAATGGATAAAGTAAACATGTCCAAAAAGGGTATCTCAATGGAAGCAAAAAGGAATCAAAATTCAATTTTTATTACTGTTCTTTTTCACGGATAGTAATCTTCTCTTCTAATTTCTTGATGAACGGGTCATCAAACCTTTTTTCATCGACTTATCGAAATGACGAGCCACCAGAATTTTTTTGCCATCAATAGGAGCTATAAGCGCACTCCATGCACCCATAGGTGGCTTTCGTGTTGTGCAGCGTATCTCCCACTGATGCCTTTAGAGTTTCTTCATGGAGGTCCTCCCAGTCAATCATACATAATTTTATATCTCATTTCAGTATTGCCATCTAAATAATATAACAATAATCCACAAAAAGAATGAGTTCTGACGAACCCAGTAAGGCAACATATCTCATATACACGTCAACTTTATATCATAATAAGTAACATAAGTGAAAGATGATATGCATAAGTGTGGATGCATCTAGTAACAAACCATGCAAATCTCTAGTAAGATAGACATGCTTTAAGTTATAACACCAGCCCTCCTCTGGGTAGGTCTAGTCACTTTGATCCCTCATGGACTAGTTACCTCTATTGGGATTTCGGGAAAAGGGTAGAGTCATTGTCAAACAACCATGGTTGGGGTTTAGGTTCACACTCTCTCACCACAACCATTGGCATGAGCACTAGTGCATGTCAAGGATTCCAACCCAATGCAAGGTCATATAGTAACATACTACATGTGGTCTAGATACTTTCCCTATGGCACCAACCAACTCGATTCAATATTCCTTCTCCACCTAGGAATGAGAATCCTCCACTGTAACAACCCCCATAATTCTAACTCGAGATCTGTATCACAGGTCCAAGTACCTGAAGATCTAGCCAAAATAAGCTATGGACTATCCGAATTAAAATCCATAATCCATACCCTGAGCCCATGGATCTGGACTCGGTTCAGTATCCTTCTCCACCTAGGAATGAGAATCCTCACTATAATAACCCCCGTAATTCTAACTCGGGATCTGTATTGTAGGTCCAAGTACTCAAAGATCCAGCCAAAATAAGTTGTGGACTATCTGAATTGAAGTCTATAATCCATACCCTGAGCCCATGGATTTGGATTCCACCAATGAAGAACTTGCCTTACTAGGAAGCCTAAGGGGAACCCGTAGAAACTTTGATGAATTGGAAAAGTGGATCACTAGTCGGAGTCAAGTTAGAATTTGAAGATGTTCGGGATCAAGGTAAGAACACCCCACATGTTGGTTAGGGTTAGGTTTGTGTTGGGGATCAATCGGTTGAACAAAGCACCCAAGTACTGAAAATCACTAGGGGTGGTTGCTTAAAGTAGTTGATTGACCAACCAACCGCACCAAGCGACCAACCAGGTATGCTTACGGGAATTAAACGCTATTTTGCTCCAGCTCTATAAATAACCATCCACGATTTGTATATTATTATATTATTATATTCATAGAGGTTGTTGTGGACGATCAAAAGGCAAAGAGCACTTTTGTGAAGGTGAAGAATGATTGATTCACGGAGAAGCTTTGATTCATGATTTGTTTTGCAATCAATTGGAGGTAAGATGATATCACACTTCTTCTTATTACTTCTTCTCTGTAATAGTGTCTTGCCTTTCTCCCATAATTCTATGGGTGGTGAATTGTGATGGTTAACATTATTCCATCAATGATTACAAATAAATCATACTAGAAAATGGATCCTTTTATCCGAATCAAGGGGTGATTAAATCATAGGAGATGATGTGATTCTTTTAAACCATTCACCTTCATGGTTTTGGATTGTGTTGACTTCTAAACTTGTGCTAAGGACAAAATTTGGATTTAGATCATCCCAAAATCAGATTGAAGATGGGTGATCAAAAGTCAAAATTTTGGACTTGAGATGTTGTCATAAATAGGGGCGGAGTTGATTGGCCCAATCAACATCTATAAGCGACCGGCTGGTTCACAAAGTCTCGGTCAGTCTATTTGTTGCTCTTATTTGACTTCTACTCTTAATGTAACTTTGTAACCTATTTATAGGTGATCTCTGAGGTTTACTGGAACTACTATTTGTGAGGTTTAACTACACTTTTAGTAGTCTCATTATCTTCGACAGGTAAGGTTATATTCTTGTATATATGTATTTACATGTTCTATGATGACTTGCCATAACTTTGAATGAATTAGTACTCTTGTAAGTTGTTGTAACTATATGTTTAAATGATTTATGGTTAGTTATAAACCATGAGTAATGATTTGATGTATTTCAATTATTATATGATGTTGAATGATTGATTTTGTGATAATAAGTGATGATGTATTGTGACTATGATTGATGGTATCCTTATTGGGTATCCATGGCTTGGGATATCAGGGATTGTGGAATGAGACAATGCTTTGTGATGCCCCTAGCACTATTTTTTCTAGATGACATACCTAAGAGGTCTAGATTGCATGGTTAGGTACCCATACATGCTACTACCCTTTCAACAAGGGTATTGAAGCCGAGTGACCTGTGATAACGGTATGTGACTCTGTTTCATCCTAGTGGTAGCCAGTTCATGCAGAGAATCAATGGTGCATTGTCAATCATGCATTAGTAGGGTTGCATATGTTAGGGTTGGGCTCATAGATGTCCAAGGAGTAGCTGGAAATAATTAGGGGACATGAGAGCATCCACCCCAACAATATGTGGATGACCATAGGGTTAGGGAATGGAGTCAAACAAAGATAGCTAGTCTATGAGGATCCTCATTCCTAGGTAAGGAAGGATATTGAACCGAGTTGGGTGGTGCCATAGGAGAAGTATCTAGATTACATGTAGTATGTCACTGTATGACCTTGCATTGGATTAGAAACTCCGACATGCGCCAACACTCATGCCAATGATCGTATTGAGAGAGTGTGGACCTAAACCCCAGCCATGGTCAATTAATAAGGACTGAACCCCTTGCTTGGGATCCCAATGGAGGTAACCAGTCCGTGAGGGATCATAGTGACTAGACCTACCCAGAGGAGGGTTGATGTTATATCTTAAAGCATATATGCCATATTAGAGACTTGCATAGTTAGATTCAAACTACATCCATACACGTGCATATCATCATTTATAAATATTGGTTACCATAATACAATGTTGACATGTATATGAGATGTGTTTCCATACTGAGTTTGTCAAAATTCATTCCTTTTTGTGAATATTTGTTAAACTAAATAGATGGGAATCCTGTATCGGGAGAAATTCTCAATGATTGGGACAACCGTAGTGAAGAAGCTTTGGAGGCGTCAGTGGGAAGTGGTAGTGTATACCACAAAGCCACCTGTGGATGCTTGGAGTGTGTTTACAGCTCCCATTGATGACAGGAGGATTTAGGTGGCTCGCCATCTTGAGAAGTCAAATGAGGAAGGATGGATGACTTCTTTCATTACGAAGCTAGAAGAAAAGACTACCACCTAGGAAAGAGCACAAAGAAACAATCAGACTTAGTTTATTTTGCTTCCACTGAAAACTCTATTTTTGGACATGATTGCTTTATTCTATTTTTCCTTGATTCTTTCCTTTTTGAGTATTGGACTCATGTAATTCTTTTTTATTTAATTATTTGGATTATTCTTGCTTTTAATTATTATTGCATGCATTTAATATCATTGATGGTAAACCAATGGGTTGTCGGGCGGGACCGATACCAACGGGTGGGGTGTGACACTTATGGACTGGCTACCTCTGTTGGACTCCATTCCCTAACCCTATGGTCATCCACATATTATTGGAGCGGATGCTCTCATGTCCTCTCACAACTCCCAAGCCGCTTATTGGATGCTCATAAGCCCAACCCTAACATATGCAACCCTACCAATGCATGATCAATAGTGGACCACTTAGTCTCTGCATGGATTAGCTACCATTGTAAGATAAAACAAAGTCACATCATCGTATGTATGGATTTTTAACCATGCAATTTAGACCTCCTAGGTATGTAATCCAGCAACCATGATAATGCTGAGGGCATCAGAGAACAGTGTCCCATACCATAGTCCCTGGTATCCCAAGCTATGGATACCCAATAAGGATACCCTTAATCACAATTACAACATCCCATCATTCAACACCATATAGTATTTCAAGTACATTTAATCATCATACACAACATATTATCATCAAAGAATCATTCAAACAACTATAACAACAAATTATATAATCACTCATGCATTCAAAGTTATACACAAGTCATCACATTACATGACATATCATATATACATAAATGTAACCTTAACTATTGAAGTGGAAAAACTATTGAATGTGCAATTAGACTTTACAAATAACAAGTCCAGTAAACCTCAATGATCACCTATATTAGGGTTACAAATTCATTAAGAACATAAGTCAAAAATAGAGCAAAGACTAGGTTGAAAGGGTCACTATGACCTAGCTGGTTGCTTATGGCGGTTGGTTAGGTCAATCAACCACCCTGACCGATTGCCCCCTTTTCAAACAAACTCTTAAGTTCGAAATTCCAACTTTTGATCATCTATCCTCAATCTGATTTTGGGATGATTCAAATTCGAATTCATCCTTAACATACTAGAGAGTCTATCTCAATCCAAAAACCACAAAGAAGAAAGGTTTAAAATCCACTTCATCTCCTTCAACTAAATGAACCCTTGATCTGGATATGAGAATCCATCTTCGGGTGTGATCTAGTCAAGATCATCAATAGAAAGATTCTAACAATCAAACTCACTATCGAAGAAAAGCACATTCCTACTCAAGAGAGATAAGTAAGAGAACATGTGATCAACTAACCTCCAATCAATTCACAAGACAAATAAAAACTCTAGGCTTCACCATGATTCAAGCATTCTTCCCCATTGAACACGTGTACTCTGCCTTCTAACCATTCATAGTAGCCTTCACAAATAATATAATGCGAAATTAAGTCGTAGTTGGCTATTTATAGAGGATCGAGGGAAAATTAGGGTTTAATCCCGCAATTGGACTTGGAGGTCGCTTAGGGAGATTGGTTGGGTCAATCAACTACCTTAAGCAACCGCCCTACTTTTCAGTACTTGGGTGCTTTGCTCAACGGTTGATCCCCAACACTAACCTAACTTAAACCAACACGTGGGGTTACCTTGATCTCAGACAACTTCAAAATCAACTTGACTCAAGCTAGAGATCCACCTTCCTAGTCCATCATGGTTTCTAATGGATCTCCTTTGGGTTTCTAGTATGATAGATTCTTCATTAGTAGGATCCAAATCCATGGGCTCAAGGTATGGATCATGGCCTTCAATCCGAATAGTCTACAATTTATTTCAGCTAGAACTTCGGGTACTCGGACCTGCAATACGAATCCCGAGTTAGAATTACAGGGGTTATTACTGATAAAGTGGTAGGCACATTGCCAAAAGAGGAGGCGCATGCAAAGCAATTTGCATAAGAGGGGGATTCTCAACATTTGGTTTATGAGGAAAACTTGGGAGTCTACCATGCATTCAATTGAGAGGGCCCACATGGAGGCTATTCTACACGTGAAGTTAGTTGGCCATTGATAAAGTGTCTTATGAATTAGGATTTGATCCAACGGTTAGGTTTGGTGTTGCGACGATGCCAAGACGTTCTGGTATGAATTATGAGATTAATCGGTGGGGGGAAAATAGTGCAACTTGTTGGGCCAGGGGAAAATAATCAACCTCGATTAGTGTCAGTGGGTCTCGATGAGGGAAGGGAGGTCTCAAAAAGTAGGCTATGGGAGATCACTTTTGAAGCAATGGAAAAAATTGATCGGCTCTTGGTGGAGAGAGAAAATAGTGAAATGAAACTTAAATCATTGGTTCTTATAATTGGGAAGGAGTTTTGCTATCTTAAAATTTTTTACGATGATATTCTTTTAAAATATCAAGGGTGTGAGATAATAGACAAGGATCATGCTTTACAAATATAATTTTTTTACTTTATATATTATTTTTAGTTTTTTTCATGGCGCCCATTTAAGTTGAGCTTAAATTCCTGACTGCCTACTTAAGTGGGGAACCTTTCAAATTGCCCACACTAGGATTTTTTTGAAAAAATATCAAGTTACTCACTCTTAGATTTTGACCATTTGATCGCTAAGTTTTCAAATTCTAATTGTTAATGGACAAGGATCCCCTCACCCATATAAATGACCAAAATGTGCCTCTCATTCATTGTGTACCCAACCCCTAAACCCATCTTCTTCCTACACCTTGCTAGAAACCCCATCACCGCCGGAGACCACTTTCCCCCCCCCCTTTCCCACCTCCCCTTGCTGGAAATCACTCACCACCGTTGGTTCAAAACCCTAAATTTGAAAGATGGATCAGATTAGGGGTGTCAATTTATAGCCCAAACCGTTAAAATGGAAGCCCGCATCAAAAATTCCTTCCAGTTATAGCCCAAACCAGCCGGCATGTTGAACTTTAATGGGCCTAAATCACTAGAATTAGTTGGAGATTGCTCATTAATCTTGAAGGGTTGTGCTGATGCCTTCCTATCAAAATATCCATGATTCCTCCAACCACACGGACAGAACTGAAACCCATTTCTTTGTAATTTTACATTAAATAGTATTTGAATCATTATATTACGATTAGGTAGTTGGTATAGACAACCAAAAAAATTAAGCATGAATTCAAAGATCAAATAGTTATTTACTACTTAATATCTAGGTTATTGATTTCTATAGAATGGGTGGGTTTTTTTTAATGGAAATTGACCAATAGCAACTTGCTTTCCATATAATTTTCTCTTTTGTTGTAGGATGCTCAATTGTTTCTTCTTGTTTTTTTTCTTACATACCATAAATCGTTAGTCAACCCAAATCTAAACCGTTAACACCTAATTCAAGGCAAAATCGACATCCTTGAAACAGCCCGAAACCGTTATTTTGCTAATGGGTTGTGTTTGGGCTAGGAGTTTTTCAGCCTGAAACCATTAGGCCCAGCCCAAAACCACCCCAAACCGCCCACTCTGTTGACACCCCTAATGGATCAGATGTCTCTCAAAAAGATTCAAAACCCTAAATCTAAGATTAAAAAAATCCTAGGTTTGAAATCTTAGCAACTTGTCTTTTGTTATGGTGTCGATCTACGGATGCCTCTCTCAACTGTCGATCCTCGTCCCACTCTCTTTAATCTCTTGGTTGTTGCCTAATAATGTTGTATTTGTAATTTTGTATCTTTTCATTGCCTTCTCTATTTTGTTTTCCTAGATCACATTGGAACTCCGATCCTCTACTGTATTGGAATTTTACCAATTCAATGCTTCCTGTTTCAAGGGCTTCACTAACTCTTTCATATCCTACCCCAAACTATTGGGTTCAAAAGTGTAGAATTAAATTTTTTTTCAGATGTTTAGGTTGTGGATTCCAACTTTCTTGCAGTTTTTGATTGTGATTTTAGTTTATAGACTCCAATCATTTCAAAAACAAAAGAAAAAGATTTAGACTTTAATCCACGGTTTCTCATATTCAGTTGCTCTCCTTGAAACAAATATAGTTCTGTTTAGTCCTCATCCACCAGTTAAACTCTACGTGCTACTAAGAGTTGCAGATGGCAATTTGAAGGTGGAAGTGGAAACAAAAATATTGTCTCCTAGTTAAAGAAGTCAGATCCCTTACCCACAAAACATAAAATTTAAAACTGTAAAAGGAAGAAGAAATCGGATCAGGTGAAAGAAGTTGGATGTCCATGAGGGGTCATCTTCGTGGTTGTTCATGTATGTTGGGTAATTGTATTACAAATTCTAAAAATACAATAATGGAATTACAATACAATTGAAAGATGAAGATCCTTAGCCAATCCGGAGAGCTTGATGTAGCAATCAAACGAACCACCAACCAACGAGGTTGAGTCACACCTTGAGTATTGTCTTTAAGGTAATTGATGCACCCTACTATCAAGGGTTCTTTGCACCACCACCTCTAAAATAAAACAACCTCCAACTAGAAGATGAGGTAGTTCTTCTAGTCCCTTCAAGGAGCCAAAAGTTATAGCACAACACTAAGACAAACTCAAAGGAATAAACTTTTAAAACAATAAGCAACACATCATGCAAGTGTGAGGAGTGTCTTTATTACACACCATATGCAAGGAAGGGGTTGGATTTATATAGGCCCAAACCATATTTTACACCACTTGAGATTCTCAAGGCAATGAATTGAGTCATTGAATCACAATGATTCACCTCCTCACAAGGGGAAGAATCAATTCTTACTAATGGAGAATCAATGGACTTGTTTTTTCTTTACTAATGAGAATAAACCACCTTGACTTAACCTCTCGACTAAATGGAGAATTAATTCTCATATTCACCTCTTTTGTATGAATTGGATTTAATCCATTCAATAACCTTAACCCCACTCATGGTCATGGTAATGACCATGAATGTTCATGAAATTGCAATAAAAATTGAAGGCCAATAGTTAGAATTTGAGTAAATTCCACCCTACAAGTATGGTCATTTCATCACCATGATCAAGACCTTTAAGATTCTCATATCAATTGCAATTGATATCATAACCACCTTACACCCCATGATCAATGTCATAAAGAGCCTCATAACCAAGATCATGAAGGGCCTCCTTTACTCATGGTGCCTCATAATTACCACCCTTACCTCATGGGTCCCACACACTAACAAAACAATTAAATAAAAGATATGCAAAAACTAATTTTGAAGCTTAATATAAATTTTAATAAAAAACCTAACACTGTCTCAAAAAAGTCATCATCTCCTCGGTGGGTTAGCCTTGTTATACTGATTATTTCCTTCATCACTTGGGGGGGGGGGGGGGGAGAGTCAACTTGAAAGCATATGATTTCAAAGCCTCCCTCACCACTATTGGTTCTATTAATCCATCTTTCACATCTAGGGTTTTGAATATTTTGATTTTAGGGTTTTGAACTAGTGGTGGTGAGTGATTTCTAGCAAGGGGAGGTGGGGAAGGCGGGGGTGGTGGTCACTGGCAGGGGAAGGGGTGGTGGTCATCGATAGTGGTGGAAATCCTAGCGAGGTGTAGGAAGAAGATGGGTGAAGGGGATTAGGTAAACTGTGAGTAGTCATTTACATGGGTGAGAGGTATTCTTGTCCATTAACAATTAAAATTTGGATACTTAATAGTCAAAGGGTTAAAATCCAACTGGGTAACTTGATATTTTTCAAAAAGTCTAGTGAAGGCAATTTGAAAGGTTTGCCACTTCAGTGGATAGTCAGAAATTTAAGCCTAACTTAAATGGGCGCCATGAAAAAAACTCTATACTTTATAATTCATTCATATATTTTTATATTATGCACTTGTATTGGTTTAATCATGTAACATTGACTACTAGCTTCTCCACTTGTGCTTAACTATTGGCTTCTTCACTTGTACTTAGACTACTTTTATATTGAATTTTAATTATTATTATTATTTTTTTTTGTCGCATTTTAATGAAAATCTTGGTGTTCTTTTTCACCATATCCATATTTGCATTTGTTAAAATTCATGTTTCAAATTTTTAGTTTTGCTTATATATAGTTAGGCATGTGCTAATCAATAACACCAGTTTGGGTTAGATTGTAGGAAAAATAACACTCTCAGTGTGTTTATTGGCCTTAAATTATGTTCAATGTTAGAAACTAGGTTAGAATAACCCAAAAAAAACCATCGAGTTTAAGGGTCAAAATTTTAAAAAAAAAAAAAAAAAAAAAAAGAAGAAGAAGTTGAAATTTTGCAGTTTCAAGTCATCTTGGTAGCATCAAGATGGCGAGTCAGACCAAAATTTATGTTGGGAATTTTGAATATGCCCAAAGGCAATTTTGAAAAATATTAAGCAATTACAAAATATGAGGATATATTTTGATAACCGCCAACCCATTCAAAAACACAAGTAAGATATGAGATTTGTTGGACTCTTGAGCTCTCTCTCTCCAAGAAATAGAAGAACGACATGGAAGATTCTTCTGGAGGTCTTCTTCTTCCTTGCTTCAATCTCACACTTCCACCATCCATCCACAATAGTACTTGGGTTGTGGATTCTATTCCCTTATAAAGAGATTGAGGATGATTTGCCGGTGACGAATTGTGTGGAGGAACGAGTATGTGGATCATCTTTATTATTATTTCGCTGCATTTTTCTATATTTCGGAACAGTGAATCCATGTAAAATTTGTAAAAGGAAACGAACAAAAGAACACAGTATGAAAGTTGGAACTTCTAGGTGCGTTACAACGTCACTTTCCTTAAGACGTAATTCGCCCTCACATCAAGGTGCTATGAGGTACTGCGAACCATCTCCCAGGATACAAAGAAGCACAACTTGAGTTGAATCTCTCAAGTTTTGCCAAGCACTAACAAAACTCAAGAACAGAGATATTTTCGTATCTTTGCTGTTAAGAAACTTGAGGCTATTTATAAGCATTGAGGTACCTCTACTGAACAGTTCATGACTCTGCTAAGTGCTAAGTGCGTGCGCCAGAAAATGCCCATTGCCCACGCCGCGTGTGTGCGTGCGCGCTCGGACGGTACACCGTCCTCGCTTGTACATTGCACATGCAATGGCGTGTCTCATTGTTATAAATCAACGTTAATAGACAGTATCTATTAATTAACTTGGATTCCGACACCACGGTTTCCAGTGTGGGACTATATAAAAGACACTTTCCTAAAATAAACAAAAGGAAAGTCTTCCGCACTTATAAATCCAATAATATGAAACATATATTATTTTATTATATTAAAAATAATACAACATAATTCTATCATTCTCCTCTCTAGAATAATTATGATTGTACATCATGCTATCCCCCATGTTAGATATAGAACCAACAATTTAGAACTATGTTTGTAGCCAGCCTCAAACCTCCAAGTCAACTCATTGAACTTTGTAGTAACTCACTTGAACTAACCCTTTTTGTTCTTTTTTTGGGGGGTGGGGTGGGGGGGTGTTTAGTGTTTGACAAGAAAAGAAAGCTGACCTCTTGCGGCTTGATCAGCTAAGTGATCAACCACATTATTAGCTTCCTTAAGGGCCTGTTTGATTACTTGAGTCTGGAGATTTCAAATTAATGGAGTCATGGTTCATAAAATTAACTGTTTGGTTAACCTGAATTTTTGGGTCATGGTTCATAAAATTAATTGTTTGGTTAGCTCTGAATCTTTGGAATGAAATCTGTAGAATCATCTTGAAAAAACATCTATGGAGTCAGGTTCAAATGTTTAGTACTTTTGTAGTAGAGGTGAAATCTCTGGATTTTAATTCATACCCATAAATCTACAAATTCACATTTTTAGTGTAAAAAGATAAATCCCTAGATTTCATGAATCTAAGGATTCACACAACCAACCAGGTATAAATCTCCCATTGTGAATCCAGAGATTTCAAATCTCTGAATTCATGTAACCAAACAAGTCCTAAGAGAACATGGCAAATTTTGATTTGATCAAAGTTTGGGGCTGGGTACTTGATATCCTAAAGAATGGTCCTTATCTTCCACGGAGCATCGGAGCCACTGGAGTTCAGGAGGTGGATAATGCTGGAATAATCCCCTTCAATTTTAATCTTTGGAAGATCAAGCTCATAAGCCCAAAGTAAAGCCTTCTTTATAGCTAGAGCTTCTGCAATGATGGAACTGAAATGGCACTGTATAGCTAAAGCTTCATACAAACAGAATTGCATTCTCCCTTATTGGTTTTGAGCTACTCTTCCCAATCCTGCCTGAACAGAATTGTTAATTGTTTAAAGAAGATCCTTCCACATTTATCTCAATTCAATTACTTGAGGGTGCTTCCCATTTGACACCCATATAATCTCTCTTGTTATGAGGGCGAGACCTTAAACCTGGAAGGCTGCTGACACAATGACACTCTCATGTTTTTTTGCCATGCCAAATATGCAATTTGTCTAGGACAAGAGGATTTTGTTCCATGTACTTTATCATTGAAAATTTTCCATATTAACCACATTACCAAAAGAACTTGGATGCTTCTTTCAGGACAAAAAATACACATTCTCTGTGTTAACAATAACCTGCTACCATTTATGGAATGCAGGGAAAAAAGCTTTCCCATGACTCTGCTTCTGTTTCACCACTCTCAATCCTGAAAAAAATCCCGATACTGGCTTTGGGTGTTAGATATTAAGAATATTCCAGATGAATTTGGTCATATGCTAATGCTCCTATCCTTTGGATTGCAGGTAACAACAAGAAGGTTTTAAATATGGGTTGATGCTGCTTCTCCCTTGTCTGGAAAAGAAAATGTACTAAGGCTGCAAGTGGAAGAAGCGAGGAAGATTCTCAAGTTGCTGCTCTGTTGTCTAGTCTTTCTGTTGCTATGGAGGATGTTTATAAAGAAGATATGAAAGATCTCTGTGCCATAACTCATAACTGACTGTTTAGATATCCACTAAGTTTAATCCCTCAATTGTTGAAGTTAGTAAATCTGAATGCAAAAATGACTCTGTGCATAGATAAGAGTGTTGGAGTGCTTGAATAAGATCACAACTGTTAGTTGGGCTGTCATTTATTAGTCCTGTAATACATATATAGTTCTTTCTTTTGGCTGATTATAAAAAACATCTTAGATGTGCTTATTCATGCCTTTAGAGTAAAATAATTTCTTCAATGGATTCCTGAATCGACAGCTGACCTGTCCAAGTGAGGTATGGATGTTCTTTAGAGAACGATCGTTGACTTGATGATGGCACGTAAATGTTCGCTGTCCGTGTCACATCAACCTAACCTTGCCTTCTTTATAATTTCCAAGCTCGATCAGACCACGCGAGATGCGTGGAAGTGTCTGACTTCTGCGAAGAATATCATTCAATTTCTTCACGCAGAGAGTGAAGGTGTGAGAGCCGAAGCAGAGCAGAACAGACCCAACTATGGCTTCCTTATCAAGCCATTCGTCTTCAATTCCTCAATCAAGATTGGGGTTTTCAGATGTCCTACAATGTCGAGATTTTACAGCTCTAAATCTCAATAAGAAACCTGCATCCAGTAAGAAGATCTCTACCTCTATTTTTTGTAAAGCACTTAGCGTGAAACCTGAAACAAAGAGCGTAGGTCTCAACATCGCCAATGATGTCACTCAGGTAGGAGATCTCGATTTGGGTAAAATTAAGGTCCGGCAGGGAATTGATTTCAAAATTAATGAATGAAGTTGTCTCATTATCCATTTAAAAATTTTTAATTGTGTTTGTTTGATTCTTATAATTGTATATACTGATTATTTGATTGTTGTGATGATTGGGGGTGATTTTAGATAAAGGATTGTGGCTGGGTGACGTTTTTTTTTTTTTATTTAGAAATTTTAAGTGCCACCTCCTGAGGTTTCCCCTAAAATTAATGCCACCCTCCCTATTACTAAAACCATTAGTTTTCAGTTAGTTTTTATTTATAGATTTCCAATATTACCCCCACAACTGTGGGGATTCAATATCTTCTTTCCAACTGCAAGAAAAAGAGAGGGGATGCACAAGAAAAAGAAAGAACCTTTAGTCAAATAATACACCCAATCCTGAAGATTTCATAGGATAAACCATTAACAGTGTCCAACCTGAACCCAGAGAACAGCAATTGCACAAAAGAATTTGTTTGCAAAATGATTTCTGATAAGAGAGCTTACCATGCCTATGAAGCTCCCAAGAAGAAGCACCTTCCTTCCAATTGGATATTTCAGGGGATGGCATTAATTTTATGGGACACCTCTGGGGTGGCAATGAAAATTTCCCTTAAATTTTTTATTAGTGTTCTGTTGCATCTTATTCTCTTCCTATTTGCATATAGTTACATCAAACTCAGCAGTGTTGTGGTTGATCAAATGCCCACCAAAATGTTTCTTCCTAGTCAAAAGCCTTATTTATGATATCTATCAAACTTAAGGTTTGTGCGTGTGTTAAGTACCTGAATGAGGTTACTTAACAAGGTGGAATAACTCAAGAAGAAAAACGAGACTTTGAATAAAAGTTGAATAAGAAACAATATAATCTACCAGCAGTAGGTGATTCCTACGGCTACCCAAGAGCAATCGCTCTCACATAAACTTCTCTCTATCCCTTTCTACTCATCCTCCCCCCTATTTATAGCAATTACATTCCTATCGAATTAATTAACAAAATCAGCCTACTTCGAGTAGGACTCTTCAAAAGAAACCTAACTGTAATGTAACTCTAACCTAGATGTATTATGACTCTTGACTCTCTAAATCTAATTCTAATAACCTTAACGCAGAAGGACTCTTCATGCTTCAAATTTGCCGATCGCTTGAATGCACTAGGACGGAAAAGAAGACTCTCTACTCTAAAGAATGTCCGGGAGTGCTCCGGAAATAGACTCGATATGGGGCAAAACTCCCCCCAAAAGTAGCAGGGAAAAGGAAAGGGGAGAAGAAAGATTAAGATTAAAGGGGAGTAGAACAAAACCAGAAGAGAGAGAAAGAAGGAGCAAGGGGGGGAGGAAGCCAGAAAAAGGGAAGGGGGGAAGGGGGGGAAGGAAAGGAAAAGGGGGAGGAATATGGGAAAGAGAGAAGGGAGGCCAGGAAGAGGAGGAAGAGGAGGGAGTAGGGGGGAGGAAGGATAAGGGAGAAGAAAAAATCAGAAAGAAGGAAGGGAAGCACATCCAGGGACGAGATGGAGATCCAAAGAAGGGAGGAAACAAACCATCCACAGAGACCATCCTCCCAACACGGAAGAGAGGGGGCTGCAACACAACTGAAAGGGAGTCATTTGTGGGAATGAAAGGATAAAAAAGGAGGTAAAATTAATAGCTCGGTGGGAGCGCAAAAACATCGAGGTAAATTTAAGGGGATAACGGACATCGTTGAGGATGGTAGGCAGTGAACTTGAGGTTGGTACCGAATTTAAAAGCTCCATCAAAAAATAAGGAAGAACGATCTCGACGGAGACGATGGGAGGGAACCCAGAAGGGATAACTGGAAGAGATAGCCACATCCGGGGAATAAGGGTGTGAAAGAGGATGAAATGCGGTATTGGATAGGGCAACTAAACAAGAGGATTACCTAGTGGGAAACCAAAAAATCCAGCAAGCAAATGCGAGGAAGGAGGGGAAGGAGTCAGGGGTTCATGGCGATATTGGGACAAGCATCAAACTAGCACAAATGAGGACAGAGCCCATTCCTACCAGATAACAGGAAGGAAGCAAAAAGAAGAGAATGGGGTAGAATGATACTCGAAAGTAATTTGGGAATTAATGGTGACCCATCGGGGATGATAAGATCTTAAGAGTAAGGTGCCGAAGGGAGGGGGAGTGGGATCCTTAGAAGGGAACGATCTCTGGTAACGGTCCGAGGGTGTAGGATCAGTCTACTCGCAAGTGGGCATGAATAAAGGACATGCGACGGAGAGAGCAGGGGCGGAGGAGATAAATATCTAAAATCAAATCCAAAAGTTAAGACCACTGTTGATCGAGACAATGGTGTTAGAAATATTAGACTTGATCGTGTACTGAAATGTCTCCAAAGTAAGAGATTTGAAGGCAAGTACTATGCATTAGTCTTCAAGAAGACTGGTTGGGGAGGGACAAACGGCCAGAGGAAGGGATGGGCAAAAAGCAAGAAAACGAAGCATAGTCTCTACCAAAAACTTGGAAAGGCGCAAGGAACGGTTGTATGGCTGTCTTGAGGGATTAAAGGGGCTGACAGAAATGCATCTTCTCAATAAGTTGTGAGTGGAGGGAATTTAATAATTGGAGAACATGGGAATACGGTTAATCCTAAAAACCCAAAGGCTAAGATTGGAGGGGGCAAAGATAATCTCGGGGTGGGAGTTTAGATATGATATGTCCAAATACTAGTAGAACAAAATGCATTGGTTGACTAAAGGTGGCGGTGAGAAGTATAAAGGTGGTTGAAATGGGCCACATGTTCCTATGGTGATAAAAAATAGTAAAGAACAAAAATAAATGAAGTGTCGAAATACCCAGATAGTGAGAAATGTGGGGAGCAGAGAGCAAAGGCACAGGAACTGTAATGCCCAAGGTAGAAAAGCCGTTTTCATCACTGCATCAATTGGGGTATCCGTCAAATAAGCGGAAAAGTGGCTCCGAGCTCATCCAAAGGAAGGGAATGGGAAATGTGGAAGTGAGTTATAGGGAGATAGTAGAAAGCAGATTGAACCAAAGATCGGATGGAGTAAGGACAACAGGTGAAAGGTAACATGAAACTGACCTGTTCTGAGAAGTGGGTAACGATAGGGTGAATATTAGGTGGGACTCGGAAGATCGGTGGGCGGGGAGTTGGTTAGAAAAATGAGAAAGGGAATAAAGGAAGGACTGAAAGCCTGACGGGATGCGAGGTGTAGGATCCATCAAGGAAGAGAGAACTAAGTGTTTAAGAGAGGTTGGATCCAAGTTAGGGGGACAAAATATGGTTAAGCGCAAATGGACTAGGGAGCCATCTAGAAGATTATATCAAGTACCCAAATTGAAAGGGTAAAAATGAAAAGAGGAGGAATGAAGGAAAAGTACCGAATGTCAGAAAGCAAGAAAGTGGATTCCAACAAGGCTCACAACTGAGGAGAAAGTGGGCTAAATCGATGAAGATGACTATAGCCATATGTCGTTAGTTTAGGGGTGGTGAAGATCCCCACCAAAGAGGTAGGAGAGTGCTAAGAGGCAAGACAGACACCCTGGGAAGGACTATATCGTGGGAGTAAAGAACAGTTGTAGAGGGCAGAGGCCGGAGTAGGGGACAGAAACATACCCGCCAATCGATTCGGGATAACAAGGAGGGAGCTGTGAGGAGTGAGGTGAGATGTGAAGAGGAAGAGCGGGTAATGGTTGGGAAGAACCGTTAAAGCGGTATCGGTGAACGATGGTCCTAAATGGTGTTGGGTGGGCGAAGTTAATAAAGGAGGTAGATTTGGGCGATTGAGTGGGTGCCAAAAGAGGTTATTTCCCCACTCCATTTGTCCTCCAGGTGGGAGGTCCATATGGCCCAAATTGGTGAGCCCAAATAATGAATAGCTTACTTATTTAAACCAGAAAAAAACCCCTTAACCACTCACTAGGGGGTGTAATTTCTAAACCTCTATATGCTGAAAGTTCCACTTTGCTTGTGATTAATCAATGCGGGGAGTCTTCAGGGAGTTAAATCGATAGATATTGATTTTCAAGTTTCTCATGATGACAATGGGGCAGTTTGGAAGCGTATCATCTAGGTGCACCTTAAAAAAAGGGTGAGGAGTTTTCTTCATCGCTGAGTTTGTAAGATCAAAGTACCTTTCAGCGTGGATCCATCCCATGGATTTCCCCGTGAAATGGCATCTAAGATGTCTAGGAAGGAAGTCTCTGGTTCGGTTGATGAGCGGAAGAATCATCGGTTCTAGTCACCTCCGCATTAAGGTATGCATCTCTGCTGATTTTCCTTGCGATAACATGAACCTTAATTCATCTCTAAACTCGTCATTGGCCTTTTCTCCTTCTCTATGTTTTGTGCTAGGAGTCCCACTTGACCTTGAATCTCTTTCACGATACTTTCCAATTCCTCTACCCTCTGCTCCATTCGACTCTTGACCATTCCCCTAGAATCGATGGCTCGATGCCAATTTGTTAAGTACCGAATGAGGTTACTTAACAAGGTGGAATAACTCAAGAAGAAAAACGAGACTTTGAATAAAAGTTGAATAAGAAACAATATAATCTACCAGCAGAGGTGATTCCTACGGCTACCCAAGAGCAATGGCTCTCACATAAACTTCTCTCTATCCTTTCACTCATCCTCCCCCTATTATAGCAATTACATCCTATCGAATTAATTAACAAAATCAGCCACTCGAGTAGGACTCACAAAAGAAACCTAACTGTAATGTAACCTAACCTAGATGTATTATGACTCTTGACTCTCTAAATCTAATTTAATAACCTTAACGAGAAGGACTCTTCATGCTTCAAATTTGCACGCCTGAATGCACTAGGACTCGTTGAAAACGCAGACTTTTCACTCTTCAAACTGTCAATCGTTTCCTTGGGAGTGCTTTCCTTGTCGAATATAGACTCTTGATATCAGGGGCTTATCAGCGTGCATCTGAGAGTGTATAGCATTCAGCAGTCTGGCACACTGACCTTGTCTTCAAGCTGATGAAATTGGTTATATCCTGAAACTATCTGATAGTTTCTCTCTTTCATTGTTGCTCCACTGGCCATGATTAAAGCTGTTTGGCTTTGATATTTGATATCAAGATTGATACTTCTGGGTTTCTTTCTACTATTAGAAATGAAAAAAGAGAAAAGCTGTCATATCTTATTAGAGGAGTTTGGTGTGTAGTTGCAACTTGAACTGATGGATTGACAAATACAATCTTCTCTAGTTGATTCATGCTTCTTAATTATGGCTTGTAACACTAGTGCAAAATAGATGTAGACTGCTTTATGTGACACACTGATACTGCACCTAAATGCTAGCAAACTTTTCTTAGTGTTATTAATTTTTTATTACATAACTTCATCATGTTAAATACCTAAAAGAATATTGTATTCCTGACCTTGCTCTATCCCTGTGCTATGTAACAGCTAATTGGGAAGACACCAATGGTATACTTGAATAATATTGTGAAGGGTTGTGTTGCAACTGTTGCTGCAAAGCTTGAGAGTATGGAGCCATGTTGCAGTGTCAAAGATAGGTGAGTTTAGAGTAAAAGATTCTATTTGAGACCATAATATTTATTGGCTGGTTAGGCTGGACTTGGAAATATATGTTGTGGGATCCATTGTTGACCAGTGGGACTTATGCAAGGCCCCTTTACCATTTCAACAGTTGTCTCTGCATGTGTATCTTTATGTTTCCAGAGTTCCTGATTTAGTTCATTCACACAACATTTTTTCAGGATAGGTTACAGTATGATATCTGAAGCAGAGCAGAGGGGAGTGATAACACCAGGAAAGGTAGTGGAAGGATAGATGGGTTCCCATGCATATTCCACCATTATTGTCCCCCACCCTCTCTGGGGTCTTAAGAAAGAAAAAAAAGAAGCTTTTGTCCAGTTCCATCAACAATTTCATATGGTTACCGTGCTGTTGTATTCGTTCTCCATTGTCTTAGATAGGTTTCTTCATCATGGACTTCAATGTGCATGGTTTTTTTCTGGGTTATAATCATTCTAGACTGTTCAATTAACAAATCATCCAACTGATGGTTGTGACCCAGACATGACATACTGGCTGACCCTCTCTATCACTATGATGCTTGTTGTTGTATTTGATAATTCTTTATGGTCTTTGACAGACTTCTGCATCATGCTTTTAAAATATTTATGGTTTTCTCTGGTTTAATCAATCTACATTATCAAATTGACAATTCACCTATTGATGATTTTGACCCAGAGATGATACACTGGCCGACCCTGTCTGTTAGACCAAAATGCTTTAGTAGATTAAGGCTTCATGAGAAACCAAAAAATACATGGGGAAGGGAAGAAGTTGGGGAGGGGGTTGCTGGAAGGGTTGTCTCTTCATTTTGGGCCTAGTTCCAGATTTGTTTTATGTTGTTCTACTGTATGTATGCTGGATCAGATTTGGAGCTGGCATTTTCAGTTTAGGTTTTTGATTTGGAGAGTCCCACTTGTTTTTTTCATTTACTCCTATCTCCATTTTCACATGTTGTGTCCCTCAATAGCCTCTCATAGCATGTGTTGAATCCCCCTTATCAATGCACCGAGTGAAGGGGTTATCCTATTTTTTGTTGGAAAAAGAGAACGACATGTAGAAGCAAGGGCCTTTATGAGCCAATAGCCTTAGCTGCTACGTTTTTAATACAGGTCCATGATATAATCTTTTTATGCCTCACTGTTTGTGCTGAGAGTATTTCATGGATCATGTCTCCTGCTTTAATTTTCAATAAAGAACAAAAGGGGGATAATTGTTCTGTCTCTTCTTCATTTTTGGTGTGTCTAGGAGTTTGGTCACCTAGAAATGTATCAGCTTTTTAAGCCCTGGTACATAAATAGATATGGAAAAGTAGAAAAAAATGAAACTTAAAGGCTTAATCCTGGTGTGCTACTCGTAATCCATTTATGAACTAGGAAGGCTGGTCTTGAAGCCCTTGACATGACCCAAGATGATAACCTCTGGCTCTATCTCATATTTGTCTTGTACCCATCATTGCTTGGGATCAGTTCTATGTTGCCTTTTTCCATATTCTCTGTAGATCCTCCTGGATGTACTTATAGCTGATACATCAACTATGGTCCATAATACAGCCATGCTTCCAATGTCTTTTCATGTTGGTTATTGTCAATAAAAGCCAAGTATACTTGATTGGAGTCATACTGATGTGAACAAGGTTGACCACCCACCCCCCCCCAAAAAAAAAAGGCCATCCAAAGCTGGCCGAGTTCCCCCAAGGGTATTTTGGTCATGTTTTGCAGCCTTTTTAGGGTTCAAGATGGGTCTGGTTGGAATCCCCTAGATCCAAGAATATGGATCTAATTTTATTTTATTTTTATTTGAGTTAGTATTCTTTTTGAGTTACAAACAAGTCCAAGTCAATTGTAAGTTAGTAATTTGAGTTGTGTTGGGATTGGTTAGTTTGTGGGCAAGATAAGACTCTTTATCAAAGAGGAATCTTATCTTTTAGGAGTTTGCTTTTAATTGAGATTTGTCTTTTATTAGTTAAGAATCCAAGTTAAAGAGTCTAGGTCAAGTGGGAGGATCCCTGTCTATTATGGATGGAGTCTTTTAAGGGCTATAAATAGCCTGTTATTTCATTGTAATTTTCAGTTTTGGATGGAATAAAAATTAGAGTTTTGTGAGACCAAGGTTGTGGTTCTCTTGGGAGGACCATGGTGGATTTTTGAAGAGTTCTTCATCAACAATCAACAATCAATTTCAAGTTCTAGCAGCCATAAATAAATTCCAGCATCTTCTTCAACCCTCATAGCAACCTATATTCAACTCCAAGTAAATAAACAGCAACCCCAGTCCCTTTGAACTCCCACCCTCTTCTTTTAGGCCACTTGCAAGTTTCTCCTCACCTCCCCATATACTGCTTTTTTGTTTCCTAGAAATTTTCTGGAATTTTTGGACTTTTTCTCAGGCCTGAAATTCAAAGGGCAGATCTACGGAAATCTAACCGTCAGATCTGTCCCAAACTTTAGAAACATCATGCCCCTAACCCTAGTGACCTTCCGTCCTAATTTTAACCCAATCGGATGCAGCCCTAACCCTAAGCAAGAGTCCTAAGCCAAGAAAGAGACCTAGTTTGAACCATAGCCTTAAGGATTAATTCTGAAATTGTAAAACAACAAAATCAGAGTTAGCTCTAGCCTAACCGAACGCTTGAATCTTTCCCATACTCAACCCTAGAAGCCTTAAAACATACAAACCCTTAAATCCTAAGTTTCAGCCTTTCCTTGTTAAAAATCCAGATCTGTGTTCACACTACAGCAGAGTTTGAGAGTGATAAAACACCCTATAAACCTTAGAATACCCATTCTCTTTTGGTGGAATTTCCTGGGCAACCTTAGCTTTAGGGAGATTTGCATTCTACCCTTAACCCTAAATCTGGGTTTACATCACATACTCTTTATTACTAGATAGATGTCCAGTGGCTTTCAAGAGCTATAGTCTCTCTGGAATTCTTTTACTCTAGTCTTTGCAAGGACATCAAACTTCCTAAGTGATTATTCAATTTATTTCCTTTCAGATTCTCTTGCAAATCATGAGTGCCAGTTTCCACTGGTCTCAGTGACATGCCCTGTTAGCTCTCTTTGAGTTACCCAAGTCATTACCAATTTAGGAGAAATAATCCCATAAATTTGGTTACCTTTTGACCTATTCAATCAGCAGCTTTTATGTACTGCATAGTTAGATTTATTTCAAATTGAGTCATCTCTGTTTCTATTGAAAGGGAAGGGAACCAGTTGAGAGTGCTTGCAGGTGATGCTTGATTCAATAATGACAACATCATACCTTTATCCTGATCAATTCTATTTGAGGTCATACTAGGAACAAGGTCTCAGATTAGCAAGTCCTTCTTCACCATTTCTCAATTGTATATCTTAGGCCAGCCTTTGGTTCCTTTGCTTCCCTCAATCAAGATGAGGTTACACGTCCAACTGTTTCATCTGAAGACCCCTTTTTAACATGGCCTTACCACCTCAAATGACTTCCTAAATTTGTGATGAATTGGGCCTACTCCCAACCCAGCTGGGCCAGCTCTATTAGGGTCATGTGTCGCTTTATCCTTCCTTATTTTCCCACTTATCCATCTCAGGATCCCTCTAGATTGAAGCCTAATTCAAATGAATGTAATTGCAGTCCCAGCCAGATGTTCCAGTATGTTAAAAACATATTTCTCGAAAAATGGAAATTCAAATTATGGTCTTTTCTGAATCATACTCATCCTTAACTGTTCTTAGAAAAAATATTTATTTATTATTTTTTTGCTAGAGTGTTCTGGTGGAACCCACAAGTGGAAACACAGGCATTGGTCTTGCATTCATTGCTGCTACAAAAGGATACAAACTCATCTTAGCAATGCCTGCTTCAATGAGCATGGAAAGAAGAGTTCTCTTTAAGGCATTTGGAGCAGATCTTGTACTTACTGATCCAGCCAACGGAATGAAAGGAGCAGTTCAAAAAGCTGAAGAGATTTGTAAGAGCACCCCAAATGCTTACATGCTTCAACAATTTGAGAATCCTGCAAACCCAAAGGTATGCACATGCACTTGGGAATAACTTAACCTGCCTTATCTTCTTATGAATATGCTCAGAGGCTTTATTCTATTTCAGCTCTGTTACTCCATCAAAGGCTGTTTTCTATTAGAAATTTATTGGTTGTTGATCTAATTATAGGAACATGTCCAAAATATGCTGGAGGCAGAGGCAGGGGACCAGTCCACTGACATAAACAACAGGATTCTTTGAATCCATGCAAACACCCTAAACCCACACCCCCAACAAAATAATTAAAAAAATAAATAGAGATAAGAGGCTCAGGTTCTGGGTTTGAGACCTTTAATATAATAGGCCAAATACCAATCTGATGAAATGGTCCCCTCTCTGATCAACCATTGATCTTAAACAGACAGATAGCTTATGATGAAAGTGAAAAAGGGGTGCTGTGGATGGTATAATTTGAACCATCAAATAATGATGACCTCTGTTCAAGATCCTCTAGATGGGTCATAGAATGATAAACTAAACCTGGAGCTTATAGTTTGGTTCCCTTATGACCCTGAGGAGAGTAGATTTCTTGTTATAAGTAGAATATCCATGTCTATGTAAATTTTGATGTTGTTTTCTGCAGATACACTATGAGACTACTGGTCCAGAAATCTGGGAGGACACAAGTGGCAAGGTGGATATTTTTGTTGGGGGGATCGGGACTGGTGGAACTATTTCTGGTGTTGGTCGGTTCCTAAAGGAGAAAAAGCCAACTGTAAAGGTAAAACTATATTCCCATAAAATGAACAAAGCTTGTTTGACATTCCCCCTATGGTGCCCTGGGTTTAATATGGTTTATTTAGATCACTTTTGAAGGATTGCTATGCCAATCTGATAGCTAGTTTGCTGTAGTGTTAGAATTTCAGTTTAGAAGGTAAAAAGACAAATGTGCTTCCAGTCTTCTTAGAAATTGTGACCACTGACCAGAGTGTGCCTTTGGGTCATAAAAATCACCTGGAATGTAGCTAGCACTGCCGTATCTCCCTTGATAAAAAGCAGATTCTTTTTTTTTTTTTTTTGAGCTGTCTACTAATTTCATGATGATTGTGGCATGATGGCGTATGACGATTCAGATGGGAGTTTAGGGTTTAGGAAATTAGGAAAAATCATTTGTGTTCATTGTTTCTGTTACTTTCAAACAAGGGTTTGGCTAATAATCAAGAGACCTATTGGAGTTCCTGTTTGATTAAAGAATATGCAGATCTTAGGTTTGATGAAAGAATTAAAGAAAATTTTCAAGTTTCTATATGAACATTAACTTTAAATCAAACTCTTATTTTCAATGTTGAATTCCTTATAAAGAGACACTGAAGCATTCAAACTCTTGTGCAATTACTTTCCTTCCCCCCCCTCCCTTGCATTGTGTACTGTTCTTTCTGGTCAATTAATTTATTATAAGGTTAAAGGAAGTGTGCTTGTTGGGTGTAAAACTTTCTTATCCTTCGGTTAATTGAATTTTCATGGTATATCAGATTATTGGTCTGGAACCTTCAGAGAGTAACATTCTTTCAGGGGGAAAGCCAGGTGAAGAGTCTAAAAATACCTTTGGTTGGTCTATCTTTGAAATAAGCATTTCTTCTTTGGTTTATGAAATCTCTTTGGTCAATGGTTCAAACATGCAGGCCCTCACAAGATCCAAGGAATTGGAACAGGTTTTGTTCCCGGAAACTTGGACCTAGGAATACTTGATGAAGTTATAGAGGTAGATGCTTATCTCCTCATCCTAGCAATTTTTTATTTTTTATTTTTTTAACCTTTGCATCCAAATGATTTTGCCTTGTGATCTACTAAATACTTGTATCAACCCATTAATTTTACTCTGAATTCTAAAGTTTCTTCCAGTTTCTCATAGGGAAGGTTTAGTAATGTAAAGCTAAAGCTAGGAGTTGCTTAGCATCATCTAACCTGTGAATCAGAAAAAGCAGATCCAAGACAAAATATGAAAATTTTTGTGTATGGCCAAACCAGACTGCAGAAATTCAATCAGGAAGTGTGAGTGTATGGCCAACATGTGGAATGAATACTGCTGCAAATTTGATTCAATTCTAAATTTCTAATGGATGGATTGCAAGTTTTTGCTGGTTTTATTCAAGCAGCAGTGGCAAGCTTGTAATATGTTGCTTGGGAGCAAGTGAGTGAAGTAAACTTAGTTTGCGGGCCATCAAAGGAAGCAGCACAAGAGTAGCTTCAACAGAACTCAAACAAGAGAAGAGGGAAGGGATAGCATGGTTTGAGATCTCGGTCTCGACCTAGATTATGGCCAGACAAAAAACCAAAATCTAGTAAAATTTTCCTTTTCAACTCAAGTGAAGCCCATCTCAGTGGGTTTTAGGGCTCAGGATCAGCTCAAATTTGGTATTTAGCCTTCTTTAGGCCTTCTAAACACAGTGGTGGCCTTTTATTTGGGAGAAAACAAATGTATATATGAGTTTCAATAAGTTTCAATACAACCCTAACTTTGAAACCGAAATGTTGAAGGAATAAACATGCAGGCTTGCAAGACATGAATACACAACCATTATTTGATATAAATGAAAACATAAAGGTTTAAAGTCAAATGATACATCAAACATATTCAATTGCTCACAATTCCAACAGTACAACATTGGTGAACTTATAAGTTACACCACGAGAGTATAAAAGTGAAATAAAGTCAATGACTAAGTCACTAAGCAGCTCCTCCAACTCCTGCTCCATCTCCACCAGCTCCACTAGCCCCATGTTTTGCAGGTCCTCTACATTGTTCAGCCAACTCCAAGATGTTAAGAGTAGCATCCCTCACCTTTGGAGCAGTAGTATGGCACTTGGGTGTATCAACATGATATCCAACCAAGTGTCTCTTGAACCTTAATTTTCCTCCAGTGAGGACTTTACCATAGTAGTTGCATGTTATCCTCAGTCTTCTTTCATCCATGGAGACTTCGTGTTGCCAAGCAATATCCTCATCCCCATTGTTTAGCATTCTATAAATTGAATTAAAAACCATCATATTCAAAACAATTAAGATACTTGTAAAGTTGTAATTTGTTAATCAAATTATTAAAGTGACAAATTGTATGTTGTGTTCAAAGTTCAAACCTTATGCTGAAATGTGGAGAAGTGGTGATTGGAGAGTATCTGTTAGTTTACTCCCAAATCCTATTCTGAGTGTATGTCAAGAAGGTTTCTGAAGTCAATGAGTTGTTGTATAAACTCACATATGCATCTATATTCATCATATATGTGTCATGTTAGGATCAACCAAAACAGTAGCTGAATTTGAAAGAGAATGAAGAAAGAAAATAGAAGAGGAGGAGGAGAAGAAGAAGATAAAGAACCTGCAACAGTGAGCTGCGATTCTAGCAAGTGCAGACTAGAATCACAGCCTTCTTTATTTATAATGCTGCTAGGCTGAATTACAACTTGAGAAGCAAGTGAACTTGCCCTCCATAAAAGGAAACTAATTGTACATCTTACAAAAACAGAAAATAGAAAGTTCCAAAAAAACAAAAGAACATGAAAATAGAAACTACGGAAAATAGAAACTTCTATGCTGTCTAACTCTCCATGACCAAGGAACCTTGTCTAAGAAAGGAAAGTTGACAACTTAAGCACTAAGAAAGGCTGTCCAAGGCATGCGCACCAAGGCAGCAGCCTTGGACCATGCATATTCTCAACACTCCCCCCAAGCTGGAGCATACAAGTCTCCCATGCCCAGCTTGCAATAGATAGAATAAAAACTTGGCTCAAACAAAGCTTTAGTGAACAAATCTGCCAGCTGATCAGCAGAACTCACAAAGGGGGTTTCAATGATTTTCTTCTTGACTGCATCACGAACAAAGTGACAATCAACCTCTATATGCTTTGTTCTCTCATGAAAAATTGGATCCCTAACAATGTAAATAGCAGCCTAGTTATCACAAAACATTTTCTTAGGGCTGAAAACTGGGAATCCCATTTCCTCTAATAAGGAACGAAGCCACATCAACCCGGCAGCTGTGTGGGTCATGGTTCTATATTCTGCCTCAGCACTAGAATGGGCAACAATAGATTGTTTCCTACTCCAAGTTATAAGATTTCCGCCAAGAAAGGTATAATAACCCGACGATCAAATGCAGACCCTGCCCAATGTGCATCAAAGAAAGCAACTAGATACATACTCTTGTTTGGTCAATAAACCAGCCCCTTACCAGGTGCACTCTTGAGATATCGAAGCACTCTTATAGCTCCATCTCAATGGGCCTTTCCACTGCATAAACTGGCTTAATGCACCAATTGAATAGGAAATATTTGGACAAGTGACCATGAGATATATTAGTTTCCCACTAAAACTTCTGTAACAATGGACATCATCTAACAAGTCCCCATCATCCATTCCTAACTTCAACTGAGGATCCATGGGAATATCAACAAGTTTAGAGGCAAGCATACCACTTTCTTCCAAAATATCCAACACATACTTTCTTTGGGACAAACTAACTCTTTGTTTACTCCGAACTACCTCAATCCCCAAGTGGTACATACAACAAACTCAAGAAAAATAAGATTGGTCCTTGTCGCATCCTTAAGAAAATAGGACCTAATGCCTACTATATTGAGCTACCCGAAGGCATGAATATTAGTCTTATTTTTGACATCTCGGATCTCTTCCCATATTATGGTGATCCAAACTCTAGGACAAGTTCTTCTCAAGGAGGGGAAGATGATGAAGCCCAAGCCCCAACGGTCAAGAGCAAATAATGCTCTTGACCATTCAACCCCTACCCCTCTTATCTCCCTCTCTAGTTGTCTCTCCCCGTCTATCGTCTCTCTCTTGTCTCACTCCCACTCTAATGTTTCTCTCTCTCTCTCTCTCTCTCTCTCTCTCTCTCTTTCTTTACTTATAATATTTATTCTTATATATATATATAATCCCATCATGGAAGGAGATCATTATTTTAAAGATAGTTTTTGCTTGTGCACACTTCACACTTGTGTTGGAGAGTTGAGTGAATCCTCTAGGGTTGAGTGAGTCCCCCACCTTGTGTCGAGTGAGTCCCAATCTTTACAATTTCCTTGTATCATCATTCAAGATTTATAGTAAAGATCATTATTTGTATTGTCTTTCAATATTGGAACCTTTGGCTATATCAGAATGGTGGATACCTTAGTTTGATTAAATGGATTTCCAGTTGCATTTTTCTCTTCTTTCAGTTCTCTCTCTCAAGTATCAGCATCCATGTAAGAAAAGCCAGGTGCAATTTAGCAGCAACAATAAGACTAGTTTCACTTATATGCAGACTTTTTAGTGTCTGAAATCATAATTTTCCTTCAACAATTTTAATATCGAGATCTGCAAGTTGATTTTCCATGCTTTGGGCTCCCATCTTCTTTAAAATTCAAGTAATCTGTTTTAATATTCTGTACAGATCATTGGTATCTGAGCACAACCTTATCATAAATTATATGCCACTAAATAGATGAGATTTTAATCTTCATTACATGACAGTTTCTGGTTGACTGATTCCAGTTATGGTTTCAGATCAATCTCATTAGTAGCATTTGACATATTGTCTCCTCAAAGACCCTTTCTTGAATTTTTTTTTTTTTTTGAGCAAACTTTTGATTTTGATGTGCTACCATCGTTGTTTGGACTTTTACATGGACCTCCTTCTCGCATTTGTACTCGCACGTGCATGAGGTCACCCAAGTAATATAAAGGTATGTTATTCCCACAAGGATCGAAAAGAGTAAAAATCACAAACTAACTTGAAAAACCTCTTTAATTAACTAGTCAATCGAATTATCAAGAATTAATTAAGCTATTGGTTAAATTAACAAAACACAAAGGAAATAACAAAATCGCTAATGAAAACACAAATTAATGAACGAAATTGCTAGGGATTTGATTTCACCAAGCATGATATAGTTTACTGATCTATTTTGCCATTTCTCATACAGCCAATTTAATCTCCGCTCTTGCCGACAAGGTTCCCAAAATTAGATTATTTCATCTGTTATGCATGAGGATCCCTAACATGTCAAACCCCTACCAATTACGCATATGAGATCAATTTAACATGTTGCGTTGAATGCAGGAAATCCACAAGCAAAGTCGAAGAAACCACCAAATCTATTACACATTAGATGTAATTTGCTATTCTTCAATCCTAGGTCTAGCATGCATTCCTCATTGTTACATGAGTGAAAACACACCATGAAATTCATGAATATTGACCAGACATTCAGATGTTAAGAATAAAATTGAAGAAAACTAGAGGGAGGTTTGAATTATATGAAAGGAGAATAAAATAAAAAAAATAATCTCATGTAAGGATCCATCTAACCCTAGCAACATAAAATTAGAACATTATAGAGGAAGAAAAAGAAGTGGAAAGTAAGGGAAACATCACTCTAGGGTTGAAGAAGAAGAGAACTCCTAAGCAGCCTCTTCCACCAAAAACATTTTTGGCTGGAGTCTCTCTCCTTTTTATAAGTTAATTTCCTAGATTGGTAGGTCTCTTTGATTCAATCTAATACATTACATAACTTTCCTAAACCAGATTCAAATACATTGCAAAAGCAAAATCACTTTCTAATTACAATCAGACCCAAAAGGAAATAAAACCCTAAATCCCTTATATCTCCTCCTCTTCCTGCATTTTTACTTGAGGAATCTTCTAAAGAATGGAACTCTCTAACTTGATAAAAAATCCTGGCCAAATTTTCTTCAAATTCAAATTTCCATAATGTTCTTGCAGGATTTGGTTCTTGATTTCCTTCAAGCACAAGTAATAAATCTTAATTAGGATTTGCTAGGCCAAATTTTCTTCAAATTTCCATAATGCTCCTGCAGGATTTGGTTGGTGATTTCCTTCAATCACAAGTAATAAATCTTAATTAGGATTAACTAGGAAATATATAAGAGTACCAAAAATTACAGAAATTAACAGGGAAAGGGTGCTAGATATTAATTTTCATGCAATATTAAGGTAAAATAATTAAAATAGTTATGAATGCATGCAAATATAGCCATTTAATTATCCAAAATAGTATGCATGAAATGAACTTATCACTCCTCTAGACAATTTGTGAGGCTTATAAGTAAATCTTACAAGTCCTGTCCATTAATTTGAAACTGTTAGCTCCTTTCCACCAAAGTTCTATCTTATTGGTCTTGTTTAGAAAACAAAAGCCTTTTTTATCCTTCTTTTTGAATGAAGGTTCATACGTAAATTCTGATCTCCTATTGCATCTTTATGTATGCATATATTTGATATCCTGGTCTAAGTGTAAGTCCTATTCTAGGTTCTATTAAGATTTGGAAACCGGTTCCTACATTACAACCTGTCAGAACAACCAAATCATCTTCCATAGGGTAGATTATTGTCATCAAGACAAATCTTTCCTTGTTGGCACGTGCAGAGATTTTTTTCCTCATTTTCTGCTGTTATTTTCATCATTGACCTAGCTGTTACTGATATTGAGATTGTTCTTGCTACTATTACTCTTCACTGCCTTCATGATAGCTGGGTGTGCTGTGTATTGGAATACCATTTCTATTGTGTTCCCTGTATCTTGCAGATATCAAGTGATGAAGCTGTGGAAACTGCAAAACAGTTAGCACTCCAGGAAGGCTTGTTGGTAAGTGCTTGCTAACTTTCTGTGTTTGTTTAAAATCATAGGAAGGAAAATGTGCTCTATAACCTCTGATTTGGGTCCCCTAAATATTTCTGCTGAAACAAAAATGACATTTTCCATGTGGTAAATTTGAAATTTCATTTGATTTCTGGGTCTGTGTGGTAGCACATTTGGTTTTTTGAGGTGATATTTGTTTACCTTTTTTTTTTAATCCAAAAAGGAAATTAAGGAAATTTATTTATACCTAAAGAAGATGAAAACTTTGTCAAATTATTCATGATTGTGTAACTAAAGATCCAGACCTAGATGGTTATTAAAATTTGACTCTGGAATTATTTATTTCCTACTTGAATCCAAGAAATGTAGTTGAAAGTGATGTAAAATTTCATAACTAGATTTAGCTCCTGTGGAGGAGGCGTTTACACTTGCCCCAACTAGACCCTGCGATAGTGAGTCTCATGAACTGGGACATATGATTTTCTTTTTTTTTTATGGTAAAAGAAATTATATTAAACATAACATAGTTTAAGACTTTAAGGTACAAAATCATCTTAGAGTACAAAGAGAAAACATTCGCCCCCCCCCCCCCCATTTTTCTTCCCCCAAAACCCCCCCCTCTTTCTTCCCGCCGGGCCCCCCCCCCCCAACTCCATTCTCCTATTTGATCCTGTTTTTTGGATCCTTTGTATGTTTGCTTTTTCCTTTAATTGATTGTTTTCTCCAAAAAAGATTCCTCCGTTGACGATTGCTAGATTCTTGACATACATTTTGCAACTCGGATAGCCATATTTACAAAAACTGGTGGCAACAAGCTGATTACTTTGATTTAACAGAAGAGAGACAAGCTGCAGAAGCCATGTCTTCCTAGTTGGATTAGGCAGAAGTTCTGGACTTCTGGCAAGTTCAACTAGACCCCATTAACTGTGTCCAGTTTAGCATTTGAGAATATTACCTTATTTCCCCATTGCCATATATTGTAGCAAGTAATCATAAAGATAGATAAAATTCAGGTTAGCCAAATTTTGTCCTATAGATTCGTAAAATAAATTCTTAGACAAGATCCTAGAAAGTGAAGCTCATAAGGGATGATTTGGTTCCTTAACTCAAGAGTCCTGCTGCCCAAATATGTTTGGTCCACTAGCATGAAAGAAAAAGATGACATACAATTTCTGGGGATTTCTTTCAAAATACACAGGCAGGAACAACATTAGACCATTTAGACATGATTTCAGTGGTAGACCTGCTTGAATAAGTTTCAAGAAGAAAAGTTTGAACTTTGGATGGATGTTAAGTATGCAAAACGCAATCCACTACTTAGAAACAATATCATTCCTTATCTTACAACAACAACAACAACAAGAAGCCTTGTCCCAACTAAATGGGATCAGCTACATGGACCCTTGCCTTCCAATTAGCTCTAGCCTCTGTGTGAGGCCATACTAGATACAAGGCCTAAGCTATGCATATCCTTTCTCACCATTTCTCCGAAGGTTATCTTAAATCTCCCCCTAGTTCCTCTAACTCCTTATGTCAACATTTTGAAAAAATGCTCCTACTTTCCAAGTAGAGAACTCTCCACTATTGGAGGCTAACAACGCCAAGAATCAGGTCTCTGAGCTGGACAAAGTTTTAAAACCTCCAGCCCAAAGTGAGGAACAAGATTAGAAAGAAGCTTGTGGTTGCAAAGGTAGTTAGCAGTAGCCTTAGAGACCAACTTGCAAAATATTCAGTCTAGAGATGGAAGGAGGCCAAGAATGTGATTCAATCGAAGGAATTCAATTTCAGACCAGAATTAAATTTTTCATCATCTCATTAATATTTTTTCTTATCACCTATATCACGAACTTGCAAAAGCTACAGGATTTAAGGATTGGCAGGACAGAATGATGTTATTCCATATCCAAGAGCCATGCTTAGACATGGTTATTGGGTAAAAAAGTGAAGTATTGTGAAAACACTGACTCTTTTGAAAACTTGGCCAAAATTGAGTCAGGCTTAGAAAGAAGTCTCTGCGCTTGTTTCAAAAGGAGGGCTTTACTATGGACATTGGCTTTTCAGAAACCTAACCAACCCACTTTGGTAGGAAGACACAAGATATCCCACTTGATGAGGGAACAGTTGGAAGCCACTTTGTCAAGGTTAGTTTCTTGTCTAGAAAGATCAGGGAAGTGGCTTAGTGTAGCTGATAATGTTGGCCTGGGATAGGCTTGCTATGGTGGGCTTTCAAAGGCAAGGAATCAGAAGAATAGGAAGAGGAAGAAGGAGAAAATGGTTTGGGAATTAGAAGATTAAAAAAATAATTAGGGTTGGGAGTAATTCAACTTATTATTATTGAAGATGTTCTTGAACAGCAACTTGGACAATAGAAGAAACTCCTAGTCATAAAAAGAGAAGAAATCAAAGAAAGGGATAGCAATCCTGTCTGCACTGCCAAATGACATCAAAACTCTTATAAAAATTAATATCCATGAATCAAATCATCTCTAATTGATGGGGGGATGCATTACATATATATATATATATATATATATATATATATATATATATATGGTAAACAAAATTAAACATAGTTCTATCTACTTATTATGTGTTCTAATAAATAACTCAAACACTGACTTAAATATTACAATTATATATATATAACTCAAACACACATTTAAATATTACAATTAACTGTTCATCCCGTGTACCAGCATCACCCCCACTTTATGGGCTTATAAATTAGGCCCATTACATCTATAAACCCAAAACAAAGAGCCTAATGTCTATAGAACCCATTGGTGGACCAAAATTAAGCATTTCAAAGCTCAATTGACCCTTTTGGACATTCTTAACTACATCAACTCTCCCAGTGTTGAGAAAAACTCGCTCATGAGTTTTGCAAAATGAGAGAATCAACAGCATGTGATTAACATTCACAAATATTGGCTTTGATGGGGGTGATGTTCTAACATGTCTCAAGGTCAACCAACTGATGGTGGTTACTGAATAATTTCTCTTCAAGGTAATATGCTCATTGGGTTTCACAATTGAAATAGGACTGTCAAACAATTCTTCGATAACTTTGATCAAACCATGTACATCAATTTGATCTTCGCTTTCTTGGATCTCGATTTCTTCCACATGTGGTTCATCTTCTGAGGATTGTCACATGCATGACATTGTATCACAGAAATTGTTGTTAATATTGGCGTGCCCCTGAAGACCTGTTGTGAAGATCGAAAGCTCTTCTTGCATTTGAGAGAACCTCTCACTGATCAAATAGGATAAATCCTCTACATCAATCTCCATTTAGTGGGTTAAGGGTAATAATGGGAGATATATAAATGAAGGAGAGTCTAGAAGGGGATGGCAGAAAAATAAATAGTGGGACTTGTCAGGACTGGTTTTCTTTCTTAGGAAACAGAAGAGAATGGCAGAAGAGGGGGAGCTACAGTTACACAGTTTTTCTTTTTTCTTTTTTGGCTGGTTTCACAGAACAAAGTCAGTGAAGGAAGAGAGGGAACAGAGGAGGCTTATGGGGTGGGGATCTTTTGATCTAATACCAGATGATGCGGGCCTGGGATAGGCCTGCTATGGTGGGCTTTGATGGACTAGGAATTAGAAGAACAGGTAGAGGATGAAGGAAAACTAGGGTTTGGGAATATGGTCTCTGGAATTTTGAAGCAATATTTTCAATATTTTAGTGTTAATGCGAACGATCATTCAATCATGGTTGGTCTACATCTGATTCCTTGCGACAGCATATTTGGTGTTACATGATCATATAAATGGCATAAGTGTTTGTGGATATAGACAATTGCAGTCAATGGCATTCCTAATATACCCCAAAGTAATACCTTTAACTAAAACAGAGCATACTGTGTGAGACTTCAAATGAAATGGTTCTAGAGAATAGTTTGAGATTACCTTGTTGTGTTGTTTTTGGACCTGTAGATAGTTAATGTGGATGGAAGCTGTTTCTGATACTCCACATGCTACTGCCTTACTTTTGCATATTTACCTGAATATACTTGAACTTGAGGATGGTTTACTGATTTCAACAGTCAAGTTACTCCCAACTATGGAAAAATTTTCCTCTAGATGATCAGTTTTAACTCTATTAACTGTTCCTAAGTTAATAAAGTAGGTTAGTGGACAACATAAATCTTATCTGATCTAGGTGTACGCTGTTTACAGCTGTATCCCAATAAATATACTGAACGTCAACCTTCAGATACTTACACATATCCAGTGTGCCAGTGAATTACTCTAACTGCTGACTTGATAACATGTATGGTGGGAAGTAGGAATTTTGTCTTTCTGTTTTTTTATTTTTTATTTTTTAGTTCATTTATTGGACATTCCCATTACTTCCATATGCTTTTTTTATTTTTCTTTAATTTATTTTTCCCTTTTTTATGTAGGTGGGAATTTCTTCTGGAGCAGCAGCAGCTGCTGCTATAAAAGTTGGAAAGAGACCAGAGAATGCTGGAAAGCTAATTACGGTATGCATCTTTGTTAATTGTTGGTTTTCTTTGTAATTATAATTTTACAATATTTTTTCTCTTCCGGGTTAAGGAGTGAAGGAAACTACATGAGTTCAAGTATGTGCTTTCTGATTATCTCAGTTGACTTGATCCATTCAGTGGAAACTTGATGTTCAAACCCACAAATGACAGAAACACACAATCCCGATGAATAATGTACTATTTGAGTCTGTTATTCTAGAGTTGCTACATAATTGCTAGTTTGTTGTTCCACATGTTTCCTTGTTCACATGATTCTCTATATTGTTTGTAGTTGTTTTGCCTGTATCCAAACAATCCTGGTTCTGTCTTAATCAATATTTACTTGCTAGAAGATGTACTATCCTTCTCCAAGACTCCTTTCCTCTCTACCCAAATCTCAAAATTAAGTTTCTATCCTACTAAATGAAACTAAACTGGTTTAAGTAGATTTTCCTGGGAAAACCAGTCATCTGGAGTTGGTCAGATGTGTGAGATATATAGAACTTTTTAAGATTGCTTGTTGCATTAAATTGCATTCAGTAGGGGAACCTCTTTCCTAATGAGGTTCTGGAACTTCCTCAATGTCTTGTGGTTGTTAAGAGGCTTCATTTATCCACTACTGTTGTTGATGTAAGAAATCGATCCAACTGCGGAAGATGAATTGAGTTTTCTCCAAGGATATTTTTTTTGGCAGTGTTAGTATTCAGTTAGGCAATAGCAAACTTGTAATTCTGCCCAACTGTTAAATGGGAGCATCTTTTTATTTTCAATTAGTTTTCTTGTAATAGCCCACAATTTGGCTGATTGAGAACTTTTAGGAGTTATTTAAGTTGTTGAGTCATTTCAGAAGTTGTTAGTAGCCTGAGTAACTGTAACAATTCATAGCATCCATGCGTAGGGGGCTGGTATTTTGATTTGAAAAATCTGAGAGACTAGTTAAAGGTTGCTAGGGACAAGAGGTTGGCTTAGCTTTAGGAGTTCAATTTCCCACAAGGAATTGCCTATTCTTAGTTTCATTTTAACTTGTAATTTCTCATTTTAAGTTTCCAATCATCGAAGAACAAAATAGACAGTTTTTGGTTTATGTGATTCAGCTTGGCAGCTATTGTTCCTTTGTAGAAGGTAAGTCTAATCTTATTATTTCGAAACTGATTTGGTAGTGGTTTTTAAAATCCAACCTGAGGTCTAAAGTGTTTCAAGTCCTTGGTGGAAAGAGTCTTGGTGTTTTAAGTCTAAGAGTCTGTTTTGGGTTGTTAATTCAGGCTGTCATCCCCGTTGGCACTTCATTATCATCTCCCACCACTTCTTTTCTTTGTTTTGTTGTGAATCAAGAAGACCGTTGATCCTACTTGCGGTTCATCCCTAACAGCCCCAAATCTCCATTAAATGATCTCAAAATGGAAAACCTACAACTGAGATATTCAGAGAACAACAACAAAGCCTTATCCCAACTAAATGAGGTGGGCTACATGGATCCTTGCCTTTAAATCAGCTCTGTTTGATGCCATATTAGATACAAGGCCTAAGCTATGCATGTCCTTTCTCACCACTTCTTTTAAGATTGTCTTAGGTCTGCCCCTAGTTCTTTTAATTCCTTCAATCTAAATTAAATCACTTCTCCATATAGGGGCATTTAAGAATCTCCGTTGAACATGGTCATGCCACCTCAGTTGACGTTCTCGTAGTTTATCATTTATTGGAGCTACATTATTCCTTGCTGTATCATTTCTTGTTTTGCCACTCATCCATCTTAACATCCTCATCTCTGTTACATTGATTTTGTCTATATGATGATTCTTAACAGCCCAAGACGTTGCACCTTACATGCATAGCTAGTGGTATGTAGGTGCTATAGAATTTTCTTTTGAGCACCCCAGGTGCACCTCTCCACTTTATCCACCGTATTTTAATTCTTTGGGAAGCATCATCCTCTATATCACCTTTTTTTACTTATGACTGAGCCAAGATACCTAAAATAATCACTTTGTAGAATCTCCTTCTCATCAAGTATCACCACTGTATCATTTGTCCAATCATAACCAAAGCTACATGCTAGATATTTGTCTATCGTTCCACTTAGTTTAAAGCCTTTTGATTCCAAAATTACTCTTGATGATTCTAACTTAGTATTAATTCCAACTTGTGTCTCATCTACCAAAATAGTATCATCACTAGAAAGCATACACCAAGGAGCCTCATTTTGAATGTCTTTGATTAAATCATCCATTATTTATATGGGGCCGATGCTGATCCTTGATGTAGCTTAACTGTAATTGGGAATTCACCACCTTGTCCCCCACTGTTTTTACACTTATCACTGAACCCTCATACCTATCTTTTACTATGTTCACATTTTACTTGCAACATTTCCTTTCTTACAACTTGCATAAAGTTATAGGGACTCTATCATTAACTTTTTCTAGGTCAATCAATACCATATAAAGATTTTTTTTTTTTACATTCTCTATACTCTTTTCCATAGGTCTCCTAATAAGGTAAATGGCTTCCTTTATAGATCTTCCAACAATAAAAACAAGATGATTCTCCATAGTATGACCCATTAGTTTTATGCTTCTTGGGTTTCAAGTACTCTCTTTCATAATTTCATAGTACGACCTATCAGTTTTATGTTTCCATAGTTATTAAAGCTTTGAATCTACCCTTTATTTTTGTAAATTGGTCCCATATTGTTTCTCTCCCATTTTTTCACATTTTTCTTGTACTTATGATCTTTTTAAATAACTTGGTGAGTGATGTAACCCCCAAATTGAGCGTTGATCTTCAAGATCAATTCAAGTGAACTAGCAATAGAATTAGGTTTTGGTACAAGGCGTGACTTGAATGGTTCTAAGGCTTGGGGATAGGGCCTATAGGGTTTGGGTATGGCTTAATGGCTGCTTGAACTTTACCATCTCATCGCAAGTCTCTCTCTCCAGGAATGGTGTTTTCCGTTCAAGTCACTTATAACATCTTTAGCCACCTTCGTAATAAATAGCCATCTCATTCCATACTGTACTAGTTTCCCCTAGTTTCCCCCTCAAATTCCCACTTTTCTTGTTTGACTACTTCATTAGTAAAAATCCTTTTGAGCTCCACCACCTTTTCATGGGACAGTTAACCTCACACTTTTTATGAGTTTGTGAAGTGAGGCACACATCCAAAACCACTAGTGTATGTTGTGTGGTTGTTTTTCCTTGGAATCACTTTGCAGTCCTTACACAACAATCTATCTCACCTTCTAATTAGGACATAAGAAGAAATCAATTTGGTTTCTATGATGTCCACTTTTGGAGTTAGATGCTCCTCTCTTTTTGAAATAAGTATTTATAATATATAAATCAAAAGTAACAAAAAAATCTAAAACTGAGATCCATTCTGCATTCCTCTTTCCAAACCCATATCTTCTATGTGTGCTTTCATAGCCTCCTTGATCTTTGCCAATATGTCCATTTAAATAAACCCCCTTTGATAATATTTCTCCTTAATGAATTTCTTGCACTAATCCATCCATCTATTCCCAAAATTGTAACTTATTATTTGCCTCCAATCCTACTTAAAGTGCATATGCACTAATTTTTTTTACAATCTCTTTCATTAGTACAAGCTTGACAAGTGTAACTCTATCACTTAATCTTTTAAAAGCCATCATATCATCCTATAAATCTTTATCCACTATTCTTCCAACTCGACTTATGTTACTTTTATCCCCAATGTGCCAAAGTTTAATGTCATCCAACTCCTTGGCTCTTACCCCTCCATCTGGTCTCTTGAATACAAGCTATACTATTATTTTCCTCGTAACGTCTATTAATGCTTAAACTCTTTCCTAAAGATCTTATGTTCTAAGATATCAATCCAATACTACGTTTTTGGATTGGCTTCTTTACACACCCTCATCCATGGAACCGGAACCCTTGCCTACTGATAACCGAATATGGGCACCAACGTGATGCATCACTTACATGGGATGCTCTAGTTAACTTTTGTCCACTTTATCACTACCCCTGCACCATAGTGTAGCATGTGTCTTGTCAAGGAATGCTCTAATATAGCGTTTATCAAGTAAGGTTGTAGAATTCATGTAAAAAGAGTTTGTCTTTTTTTTTTTTTCTTTTTCTTTTTTTTTTGGGGGGGGGGGGGGTGCACCGACCCTAATCCTCTACCCCGGCTTGGGACCAGCAGCAAACACTGGCGGTGTTAATCGAATTAGGAATTATATTACAGCCATCATTTAAAGATGAATTGAGCATAGAATAGAGTGTTGGTGCTATTAAGCAGTGCATATGGGATTGATTTCTCAAACTTGATTTGTTCTCTCTTTATCTCTTCCCCCACTCCAACCAAACCTCAACACCCCCCCCCCCCCCGGAAAACCAAAAACAAAAGGATAAAGAAAGAAAGTAAAAAAAAGGCAAAGAAGATTGATTTCATGTCTCTTTCCTCCCTCTGGCCTCTGCCATAGTTGTAGTTTCCGGCCTTGTTAGTGTCACATTTCTGCTTTGGACCCTCTCCATGATATGGTTTTCTTGCCACCTTGACTTCTTTTATCTCAGATCTGATCACAGATTTGATTATTGGCATGCTTGGATCCAAAATGCTTAATCTGAATTCTTAGATTGCATCAGACATCTTAGCCATCAGAACCACCTGTGTGGTGTCACTGCCATCATGAGAGCCACCATGGCGGCAGGTGGCTCTTGTTTACTGTTTACGTTTGCTGCGTTTGTGAGAGCCCTTCCCCTGTTTTCCATGAATAAACTTGGTTCCATCCCATCCCAACATGCCTCCTTGCATTTGCTCCATCTCTCCAGCCCACCTTTCAATTAATTTACCATCAATCTTTATTTTCTAATTTTGAACACCAACATTGTTAATCTCTGAACCATCAGGTTTATCCCAAACTTCTTAATTTCAACTGTATCATATCCCGACAACACTGTTCAGAATTGGCTGAAATTTGGAGATTTTTCTACTTCTGTTTGCATCTTCATTCAATCTCTATTTCAACTACCAATGTTGGCTGGTTGGTCAAAAATGCTGATCCTTAATTTAAGTCCTATCCTGTATTCTCAAGATTTGGCTGCCTAGAATTGAACCTTCCAACTGGAATTATTTGGAGTTCAACATCATACTAGGGATTGTTACGGTTGGGTTTACAGTCCTTTATGTCTTCAAAACTGTTTCTTGATGTTGATCAGAAGATTCATTACTTAAATCTAACCCAATCAAATTGGTAGTTCTGTTAAGTTTCAACTCCCACTTTGCTACTTTCAACTCTTAACACTGTCTTGTATTGCAAGTAAAGGCAACACAAGGTTAGTGTACTTTAACATAAACCTAAAATGACTCCAATTTCAATACTTTTATGGATGATATGCATGATATATTTTACTTTTAGTACATGGTTCAAGAGTTAATTTATACCTCTTGAATCATGTACTAAACGTAAAATATATCATGCAACTTATTGGCGTCTTTGCTTTTGATGAATTGCCGTGTTCGAAAACTCTTTGTTGGCTTGGTCAGTGTTATGGCATCTTTTATCCATGGAAACCCTACCACTTTGGCCAATTAAATTAGTGACATGATGGATTAGATGTTGCCATGTTGGTGCTTCTGAATTCAGCTCAACTATATATGCACATAAAAATCCATTCCAAGATGGCCTGTTGAATCTGAAATTAGTGAAACCATATTCAAATCCAATTGGGATTTGTTTGGTCTCCGAACTGGATTATGATGCTGATTTTCCTTGGACATACGTCATGGTAAAAGAACTGGTCTTTTGTGAAGAAAAAAAAACAGTAACTATATCAAGATCAGAATCCATGTGAAGGGTTTCAAGGGTGTGACTGGGCTTTGGTTTTCCTGGTGCTGCCAGCTGACTTGACGCACCAAGCCTCCTTTACCCTGGCTTGGACTGGCAGCAAACACTGGTGGAGTTAGTAACTATATCAAGATTGGACCTTAAAAAACCAGGTTCTACGTCAGTGTTCTGTCATGCCAATTCAAATGCAAATATTGAACAACCTTTGATGGCAGAGTGATGAGTTTGGTCAAGTAAGAACCCCATTTCTTTTTTATCTGAATGTTCCTTGTTTTATCAGATGTTATGAACCTCATCTACTGGAGGGCATTGTTTGTTTGTTATAGGCATAACACTAAACAGAAACTCATAAGTAAACCAAATTAAATGTGTGATATATTGGGTTCCCAGCATTTTGGTTATATTTTCATGTCTGGGTCTCTCAACATTATCGAACCAAGAAGGTGTATTGGTATCACTGTTCTGTTCCAATGATGTGCTTTATGGGGTTTCCATTACTCTCAGAGTCTTTACCTCATTCTACTAATGGGAATTTTACATTTGCTACTTGCAGGTCGTGTTCCCAAGTTTCGGTGAGCGATATCTTTCTACCGTTCTTTTCCAATCAATCAGGGAGGAGTGCGAGAAATTACAACCTGAGCCTTGAGGGTTATTTCCATGAGTCCATTAACTCTACCAATCAAAATGAATCATTCATGCTTTATTTTTGTTTGTTTATCTCCATCTCTATCACATGGCCATCCTCAAGTTGAGGTTGGTGCTTATAGAAACTAAAGTGTAAAAGGAAGTGTTGCTAATTTTCCAAATGAGAACAACTTTGATGTTGTTTTCTAGATAAGAAAAAATGATGATGATAACAATAATAGTAATAATTCTGATTCATGACATTTTGTTTCACCCATGTTCTTTTGCATGTCTCCAGGGAGCTTTAGCACAATTCTTAGTGGGAAAACCATAGGGGTTGGATTGTATTAGGTGGAGAACAACTTGAGTGAGACTAATGGGATGGAACTCTGTTCTCGCTCCCTTACCTCCCATATCCTCCTTTAAAGACAGATCTTCTCAAATACTTCTACTGCTACTGACCCAGGTGAATGGTCCTGCTTGATCCTTGAAGATAACTGAATTACCTGCCTCCTTTGACATGATCTGTCAAACAACTAGTGGAGATTCCAGAAAAAAATGAATAGTAATGGTTGAAAAATAAAAGGACCATTGGTTAATTTGTCAAGGGCAAAGAGAGCTTTGGACCTAGGTGAATAATGTGTAAGAAATAAGTGTGGTTTAGGAGATCAGATTCACTATCCATTCATAGGAGTCCAGTGAATCTCATTTTTTTTTCTTTTTTTTGGGGGGTTGGGGTACAAGAATGCATTTAATCATATGCCATTTGCAAGAATTGAAGCTTACAACTTTTTCATTAAGATGTGTTGGTCTTACCAATCGAGCAACCTTGTGTTGGCATGTCTAGTGAATCATTATGCATATGAATTTACATGGCCATATTTAAAATATTTAGATAGAATCTACCATTTGGGATCTACTTTTGGTGATTCCATCTAGATTTCTCATACATATATAAGATACTTCTTCTTCTTGTTTTTTTTCGTATAATATACTTAACTGATATTTGGGTAGGGAATATGGCATTTTGGTAGTACCACTCGAATCCGAATCATCACCCCCGACGAGGAGCACAGAGTGCTCCCCGCCAGTTTTTCCACCACAAAAATGGTGGGGGCCACCACTAAAAATATTAAAAAATAAAATAAATAAATAAATAATAAACCATCCCATCACCACCCCTGGGCCCCCCTGTTTTTTGTGGTGGTAACCCGTCGGGGAGCACCACTCCCCCTCTCCCTCTCTCCTGTTACACTCATCTGCTTTGTGATTAAAGTGTTAGGACTCTTAAATGAGAAAATCTCTTTATTTAAGGGGGAAAAAAGAAAAGTGGTAAGTGCAGAGATCACCCGAGGTTGGGAAAAATTAGGTCAGGACTGGGGGGATAAAAAAAGAAGTGCTAAAAGTTTCCGAATGAAAAGAAAATTGATGTATTCTTTATTTAATCTTGTTGTTTACCTTTTGTCCAATATACAACTTCAATGGATTTACAAACTTTTAGTTGTTCTTTATGCTTTCACAGAATTCCAAGTAGAAAAGCAATTTGGTTGGAGTGGAGTGGTTAGAGTTGAGAGATAATCACAACCACCAAGGCATAACTTAACGTTTTTTATGCTTGATCCTTAAAGCATGTGGTGCTTGACACCAATAATTTTAGGGTTTCATATTTGCACATGTAGGCAAGGTTTAAAGTATCTCACAATACTATACGATACTAGCCGATACGTATCCATATTTGACCCAACCGATACGATATATCTCGATACGTCTTTCCATTAAATTACATTAAAATACATTAGTCAGAGCGATACAATACTCAATACGATACGATACCATACGTCTCTTAAAATCACAGTCACAACCCAGGTGATCCTGCACCGATGGAGGTCCCCCAACGATACCAAGTGAAACCAAAGATGGTTTTAAACCTTGCATGTGAATGGGTTGTGCTATTTGAAGTCAAAACAATCATTTTTTAATTTATACCCGTTTGGGATCATGTTCATGAAATCACAACGTTTTCGTAAAAGGTGAATCCTTGTCATTTATGAACAATTGACACACAAAAATCATGTCGATCAAAAAAAGGAGAACACGATTCTCCACAACCAAACACTTAATTTTATAAATTATGACTCCATAGATTTGAAGTCTATAGATTTGAAAGATTAATGCATGAAATCTCCGCACCCAAAAAAAAAAAGACCCCCCACCATCAAAATTTCAAGAAAGAATTGGTTTTTAAGTTTCCTAGCTTCCGGACGTGGAGAAGGAATGGAAATTGCCAAATACAGAAAATCCATGAAACACTAGGTTCGATCCAAACAAAGAAATGGAAATAGACCAAATGTCATACATGCAATAGACACGGTCATCCTAGCTAAGGAATGGGTCGAGCCCAAGCCCTTAGAAAGGTGGTTGTAACCACTACAACAACATTTAAGCTCAAGGAATATGACATACGTATCCTCTATTACAACCGACACGCCATAAAGACGGACATAGACATGCCACAAGGACGGAAATACACACCACAAGGATGGAGAGATAACACACCACAAGGGCGGAGAAATAACACGCCACAAGGGCGGAGATAACAACAAGCGATCAACAACACAAGACTCTCGCAGTAGCAAAGCTTCTAGATCCCCGAGAGACACATCCAATTCCGGCATAAAATTTTCAGATCTACAGAATGCATTACTAGACCTCGCATATTCCTGGATTTTTATTTTTTTTTCCTCCTCTCTCTCTAAGAAACTGATCCACTCCACCGATTGGGGGAAAAAGAGATAGCAGAGAAGCGATAGAGAGAAATAGAGACAGATTTTTTTTTTCTTTCTAAGAAACTGAACATTTCCACCGATTGGGGAAAAAGAGATAGCAGAGAGAACTACAGAGAAAAATAGGGATAGATTTTTTTTTTTTCTTTCCCGAATCCGGAACTTCACGGGAAAAAAGGGAAGGGAGGCGGGGGAGAAGGTGGAGGTGGTGGTGGAAAAAATGAACAAATAGAGGGAGAGAGGAGGCGAGGGAGCAAAATCAAAGTGGGAAAATGAAAAACTAGAGGGAGCAAAAACAGAGTGGGAAAATGAAAAACTAGAGGGAGCAAAACAGGGTTGGAAAAGAAAAATCTCAAAGCACGGGGGAGGAGGTGGAAAAATAAAAAGCCTCAAAACAAACCAGAGAGACGGAGAGGTGGAGAGAGTGGAGGTGGAGGGGAGGCTCTCCACCTCAAAGCATGGCGAGGCTAGGGTTTTTTGGATTGGTTATGTTGGAGGCATATCAAAAGAGATTCTATCATAGATTGTCTTTTTGAAGAATATCTCTTAAATTTGAAAGATATATTTATGTTCTTGAATTCAAAATTCAAAATGGTTTCTATTAGTGATGGAAGATGTGTTGTCAAGCTTATTATGAAAGATATCATTGACTTTTATTTCACCAACCTTTATGTAAAATGATGTATCAATCAACCTTTAATTACCTATTTAATTACCTATTTCTTTCTTGGCTAATATATTATCACCAACTCTATTACTCCTTTTATTAATGTGCGATTTTGCAATTAAGGTAGGTTACCGTTATGTTTATTACCAACAAAGATTACTCTATGTTTGTTTTGATGAAAGTTGGTTTCCATTAGAGATCTTTACCATTTTATCAAAAGATTATCCCTTTGACTTATTACCATTAAAGTTGATTGCAATTAAAAATTTATTACTATCAAAGATTTTTGCCAATTGTGATTGTTCAATCAAAGATTCTTGCCGTTAAAAATTAAACAATCAAATTCTATTACCATGTAAATATTATAACCGTTGTAGGCACTACCCTATAAATAGAGGGGTTTGTTGCTAAGGGTAATCATTGAAGGCTCTCCACTCTTATTGACTTCACAATGGTTCTATATTTTCCATTTATGTCTTTCTTTCTAATCAAGAGAGTGTCTTTGTTGTTCCTAGAGCTCATCTGATCTTGTGCTTGGACCCAAGGGGCTATTGCTGTTGAATCCTTGAGGTTGTTTGGTTGAGACCTAGGAGCATGGATTCAAGGATCAAGGGGCCAAAATATTCCTCAATGACAGTGACTTTCACACCTCAGCAAATAAAATAAGTTGTTCCAATTGAGTCTTTAATTAATTGTTTTGATTGTGTCTCTGATCTACTACTATTTTGAGATTTGGATTGTCTTCTCTAAAGCCCTTTCAATTCTAACTAATATTTTAAAAACAACAATCTTTAAGGAATATGGCTTATAGTATGGTTGATTCTGCAATGCTCATTGCCACTAAGGTCATACCCTATCTAATTAGAAGTGAACCTTTTAATGGAGAGAATTTCAAAAGATGACAAACCAAATTGTTGTTTGTTTGGACATGGCCAAGGTTAGTCCTGTGTTGATTGAACCAAAACCCAATGATCCAGTGTTTCAATTCTGTGAGAACTGTTGATATAAAAGTTATAAGACCACTATATCCTTATGTAAATTAGGAGATGTAGGTGTAAAAATCAGTTAGACCCTTAAATTAATCAAGTCACAATTATCCCATCCAAATCCATCTTCTATAGGTGGCTATATTCAAGTCAATGAAGTGGATTATTTTAACATCTAGTCATCGGTCTATTATCTAGCCACAATTAAAGTTCTTATTGTCTTGGCATGTATTGAATACTATGTTGTGCATTAAATAGATATAAAAACAACATTTCTTAATGGAGACATAACTGAAGAAATCAACATGGACTAGCCTAAAGGGTATGTCATGAGCAGTACATAAAGTTTGTCAATTAAATAAATTTTGATATGGTCCTAAACAAGCACCTAAATTATGATATTAATAATTTGACAAAATAGTAAAGAACTTTGGGTATCATACTGATAACTCTGATAAATGCATTTACTATAAGTCTATGTCAATAAGGTCATGACTACTTTCTTATAGGTAGATGACATGTTACTTCTTGATTCTGATCATTTTGTAGTAAGTGACATTAAAGAAACATTAGCTAAAGAATTTGACATGAAGGATTTTAATGTTATAGACATCATTGTTTGCTTGAAAGTGAGTTTTATTGGGCAATGAATTATCCTTAACCAATCAAGATATATTGAAAAACTACTTTCTTGATGGAGATACAATGGATGAAAAGTAGATACACCATATGATTATAACAAAAAGCTTATATCGAATGATGGTAAAATTGTGAATCAGTTAGAATATTCGATATTGATTGGTATACTCATGTATGCATTGAGTTGCACTAGGCCAGACATAACCTATACAGTAGGCATGCTGAGTCGCTCATTAGTAATTCTAGTAAAGAGCATTATGTTGCCCTCAAAAGGCAAAGACTAATGAGATACCTTAAGGGTACCACAAACTACGCCCTTTGCTATGTTGGACAACCTCTAATTTTGAAAGGATTCTTATGCATCTTGGTGCTCAGATACAAGAAACAACAAATCCATTAGTGGTTATATTTTTATCACTACATTGCTTTGAGCTCTATAGAATCAAAATTATATGTTCTAGCCTTAGTAGGAGATGAGATAGAGTGAATAAGAGATTTGATTTTGGATATTCCATTGGTCAACTTAAAGATGACCTCTTTGAGTTTGTTCTATGATAATCAAGCAATGGCAATGATAGTTGATAAATCACTCTTTAATAGTTAGAGGATACAAATTAGGCTAAAATAGGTCATGTTGAATTATCTTATTGAATAAAAAGTGATCATTTTAATTGATGTGAGATAAAAAGGAGAACATGACAGATGCCCTTATAAACAGATTGAACAAAGATCGGACATTCAAAACTATGAAGATGGGGTTAAAGACCATATAAGTAGGTCTTAATCCAAATCTATGTTATTTTGAATTGCTTGAATTTCATCTAGACATAGTTTGCATTCATGACCATTTACATATTTTAGATAATTTGGTAGGATTGTGGAGCACAGAGGTGTGTGAAGTCATTCCACATTGATGATATGACAACCTTTGTATGAAGCTTGATTATCTTATTATTCCAAACAAGGAATGTGAAATTGTTAATATATTTCAATGATGTTATTATTATCTTTATATCATTCTACATTTGATGATATGTCTTCGGTGGAAGTGTGTTATTCCAAATTTGATGACATAGCCGATAATTGTGGTGGACTTGATAACAATAACATTCCAAATGGAAACATAGAATAACTCTTTGTAAAAAATCATTTAGATTTTGTTCTTGTATAAAAACTTGATGCACATGTTTTTCAACCATTATGTGGATTGTACTAAGTTCTTTTGGTAGAACTAGATACTCATATATATTGTTTAAATGTTTGAATTTATATTCTTATGAAATTCATTGACAATTTATAGGGGATGGCGAAAATGGAGGAGAGCATCTAAATCTAGAGCTCAGATGAGGATGATTACTTGACGAGTAAAATCGTTCACGGCTACGAGGAACTATAAATTTTTCCTTACAAATTGAATAGTTTATTTATGTGGAGCCTTTAATTTTGTTTTTTTGTTTAGATTTATTCTAAAACTTTTGATTCTTATTTTAAATACTCAACCATTACATTTTTTGGACTAATATTGGAGTCATGTAAAACATAGGAGGAGATTGTTGAGGTACTTGAGTTATACCCAACTGATTGAGGTATTTGAGTTATACACAACTTATGTTCTAATATAGGGCATTTGATGAGTTACGATCCCATAGTATAATGAGCCTTTGTGGGAGAATTCAATTAACTGTAGAACCTAGTGTTGTTCTATATACTAGCTAGAAGCAACAATCTGGACATTCCAAACTAGATACTCATGGTGTAATGCTTTAAGCAATCTTCTGCTTAAATCCTGAACATTAACATTACTTAACCTAATACGATCGACAGATAACAAAGTCACCAGCTTGTGACCATATCACCAAAGATCAAAGTACCGATGCTTATATATATATATATATATATATATATATATATATATATATATATATATATATATATATATATATATATGTATATAGCTATGCTTATATATATATATAAACTTTAAGAAAGTGATTAATTTGCCATTAAAATACAGAGAAATTGTTTATTAACTGTTATATCTTCTATATAAAATACCTATAAACAAATGTCAAATTAGTCTATATGCTTAGAAATTCAACAATCTTGAGGCCTCTATCCCTTAAAATAGAGATCATGATCAATGAAAACAGGAACCACAATACCACACCCAAGATGCTTTTAGAAATTTATGCAAAATTACCACCTAAGGCATTTCGTTTCTCAAATGCTTACTTGCCAGGTTGAAGCAATCCTAAACAAAAGATGCTCCAAAGTTACTTACCAGCTAAGACAAAGGGAAGAAGCCTACAATAAAGAAGATGGAGGGAAGAAGTTGCAAGTGATCTTGAGATAGAAGTTGCCTGTAAGAAATGGAGAAGATGAAGAAGAAGCCTGTGAAGATGAAGCCTGAAGAAACCTACAAATGATTTGGAAAGGGATAGAAACTTAGAAATCAAATCGGGTTTGGGGAAATACTCAAGTTTCACTGTGTTGTGGATTTCAAGTCAGGTATAATATAAAAACATACGTTTTATCCCAACCATTAGATGAGTAGCTTACACATGGTGTTTTCTAAGAGCTCACTAGGCACTCTCTGGGAGATATTCTCCCTAGAGAGGAGCCGACCCGATAAGCCTATACGATCATTTATAGAGGAAGATGGAATTCCAATTACTCTAAGAGCTAATCTTTTTTTTTTTTTTGGGGGGAGGGGGTAAAGAGAACTTATCTTATCCACAATGAAGGAACCTTCGCCCCAAAATAATAGAGAAACAAAATATATTAAAATTTACTTAGAAGTGTAGGAGTCAAAGGGTAAATAAGGAAATCGGGTATTTTATTTTATTAATAAATTAAATCTGGTCATCTTCTTTGGGTTCATGCTTCTATAATAAAATAGTGTATTAAGAATGACATAAGCATTGCACAGGACTTCTACTATGATTGAGTTTTTTTTTTTTTTGGTAGATACTATGATGGAGTTGGGTTTGAGAGAGGGTATAATTTGTTTTTCCCATTTGCTCCTAATAAAATTTTTCTATTTTATCCTTAATATACTTTTCTTAATCTCCTTAATTAATTTAGCATATTGAATTCTATAAACTATGTATAAAGTACCATGGGTTGAGTAAATATATGAAATTTGATAAATAGTGTGCTGTTGCACTATAGCGCTAATGGCTAAAAAAAATTTGAAGGAGCACATAGCTAAAGCAATTGTAATATTCAATGTTTCATTGATGTATATCTATTGGGATTAAGAACCATAGAATTCCATATAAATTTAAGGTTACTTTTGAAATGTTAATTAGCCCAACAATGTAAATTCTCTAGAGATAATTTTTGTTTCGTCACAGAAAAATGTGTTTTCATTATTTTGAATTACATAACTAAATATAATAGCTTATTATATCTTATTTAGTATGAATATATTGACCAGCACACTCTAATCTGATTAGAGGAACTAATTATTCATTAATATTGCACAAATTCTTCATAACTATAAGAATCAATTACTTGAATTGGCCAAGGGAGTTGATTTGGCTTTCTTTTTAGAATTGAGGTGTCCACCCCAACAGCTCGACTAATCTTCAGGGGATAGGTTTATATATAAAGGGAATAATTTCCATATACACGGGACTGAAGCCTCTCCTCAAGAATATTCGAATTGTTGATGACTTCTTATTTATGAGGTGTTGGCCTTTACCACACCTCATGAGTGAACTCTATGAATTTTTTTGGGCAAAAGATAGTATCTTGTTAATAATTTAAGAAATACATATTACAGACCATGATACTTCTTCCCTAGGTATCATCCCCAACAATGACAGATAACGCTCACGGGAAGGAAGTAGGATGGACGAGGACTTCATAGGTGATTGAAATCCAGACAAAAAGTCTGTATAGAAGTTCAATTGTCTAACATGGTGTTGTGGTGAAAACATGCTTGAGATTCCTTGATTCGCTCATGGTTCGAGTATGGTTCTTGAGACCAAAACCAGAGACTCCCCTAGGGATGGGAAACCACCTCCAATGATTAAGTCAGTTCAGGTAGGAGAACTAGAGACTCTCCTTGAGGAATAAATGCTCAAAGGAACGAAGACTGAGCATTGCATCTGCACCTTTTTGTTCCCCAATTACAGGCTGGTGTCATGTCAGTATCAACCTAAGTGATCAACCTAAGGCTGATCACTTGACTTATCAACAAGATCTTCTACTGACATAAAGATCACACAGTTTGACTTGCTGCACAAGCCTTTCCAAGAAGTCATCTCCAACCTCCATTCAAGCATCAAAGGATCGAAGGGTCGTTAGACGTCCGTATCTACCAGAGGTATAGACCAGCTACATATATAAACTCACTAAGCACGAGTAATGGTAAGAAGACTTGAATACTCTAGCCATTTTTCTCCTGCATTAACTCCTGAAGAACATCCTCTTCTTCGTTCCCTTGAGTATATATTTCTCAAGGGAGTCTTTGGTTTCTTACCGGAACTGACTTAATCATTGGAGGTGGCTTCTCGTCCCCAGGAGTGGCCAACCTCACCATTCTTTTAATCTCAAGAACCAGACTCGAACCAAGATCGAACTAAGAAGTCCCAAGCACATTTTGTCACACCCCACCCGCCGGTCTCGGTTATCCGCCCGACAACCCATGGGAGTGAACCGTCTCAGGATCCATAGTTTTACTCATCAATAATAATAAACACAAGTATAGACAATCAAGAGCAAGAATAAGTGCAATAATTAATAAAAAGGTTACAATAGTCCAAATACTTCAATAAATATCCAAGAAAGAATTAAAGGAAAGAATCAATAATCAAATATAATATCGAGTTCAACGGAAGAAAAATAAATAAAATAAATAATCTTCTTTCCGGTTTTCTTTTCTAAATCTAAAAATTGGTTTTCTAAATTAGCAAGTAAAGGGGTCCACCAATTTTTCTCCATATGAAGGGCAAACTTCCTGGCAACCTGTCTCCTCCGCCCATCAATGGGTGCTAAAAGCGCACACCAAACATCTTCAAGAGGCTTCATGCTCTACAAGTTCATGTACCACTGTCTGTGCCACATCAGCTTCATACGAGAATGCTCTTTCATACGAATCATCTCCAACTTCTGATGTTGTGCCGCCATCTGTACACTCATATAATACATACAATGAAAGGAATGAGTTCTGGCGAACTCAGTAAGGAACAGACAGTTCTCATATATATGTCAATACAATCCATCAATGCACATATGAAATGATATGGATGATATGCAAAAATATGAATGCTACTAAGATCTAACTATGCAAGTCTCTAACAACTGACATGCTTTAAGATATACACCAGCCCCTCCTCTAGATAGGTCTAGTCACTCTGATCCGGCAAGGATTGGTTACCTCTGTAGGGATCCTGGGCAAAAGGGGTAAGTCCACACTTGGCTCTCAAACCATGGCTGGGGATAAGTCAACACTCTCTCACCACAACCATTGGCAATGACTACTGGCGCATGTCGGGGTTTCTAATCCAATGCAAGTCATAATGGTAACATACTATATGAAGTCCAAATACTTCCCCTATGGCACCAACCAACTCAGTTCAGTATCCTTCGCAACCTAGGAGTGAAAACCCTCATGGACTAGCTACTGCTGTTGGACTCCACTCCTTAACCCTATGGTCATCCACATATTATTGGGGCGGATGCTCTTATGACTCCTCACGACACCCGGTCCACTCCTTGGACATCCATGAGCCCAACCCTAACATATGCAACCCTACCATTGCATGACCAACAGTGGACCACTGAGTCTCCGCATGGGACTGGTTACCGCTGTAGGATGAAACAGAGTCACATCACCATTGTCACGGGTCACCCGGCTTCAATTCCCCTGCCGAAAGGGTAATAGTATGTGGGGTACCTAGCCATGCAATTCTAGACTCTCCTAGGTATGTCATCCAGTAATCATGATAGTGCTAGAAGCATTAGTGAGCATGTGTCCCATACCACAGCCCTCTGATATCTCCAACCAAGATATCTCAATGGAATACCCCTTCCATCACAACTACACTACATCACTCTTTATCATACCATGAACAGTTGTGCAATATCATAAAAGATGAAGTACATCAAGGAACACCACAAACAACAAGTATTCAATAAGATTCTCATACTTTATACAATTACGGCAAGTTACATGATCAAAGAATAGTAAATAGAACAGCTGAATCATCATGTATATGTAATTGCATATAAATAAGAATGCATGTCATTACCTGTAATTTAGTAGAAGTCCTTTAAATTGCAATCCAAACACAATTATAAAACTTTAAGTAGAAACAGAGGACACCTATATACAAGGTCACAAGAATGTATTAAAGTCAAGAGTCAAAACAAATCCAAAATCAAACCTACACAGTCACTGGAAACTAGCCGGTTGCTTGTGCCGATCGCTTAGGTTAAGCGACCTCCACAAGCGACCGCCCTTGTTTCAAACAGTTTCCAACTCCAAAAATTAGACTTTTGATCATCCGATTTCAATCCATTTTGGGATGATCTTAATCCGAATTTCAATCTTAATAGGTCTATAATAAAGGGGTGAAACAAAACCCTAAAATTAACAAAGATCTAATACCCAAATCATTCCCCTTGATTAGATCCATCCATTAACAAATGCAGGGATTCGTTTCTAGACAGGATTCCATCAAGAACATTGGAAAGAGAGCTACAACTGATCAATTGGGTAACAACTAACAAAAATGGGGATGGGTTCATATCAATTAGAGGTTAAAAAGAAGAGAATAGTAGATGGAGATTCATTACCTTATCCAGAATCACCAAGAATAGAAGGGAAAAGGTTCCAGATCACTAACAGCACTTCGTCCACTTTCGAGCACGTTTCCACTGCCTCCTAATTGCCCAAAATAGCAATCCCGAACATAATAATGCGTTAATAGAGCGAGGGATGCTATTTATAACGAACAGGGGGCAAAATAGGGCATTTTTCCCGCAAGCAAAACCGGGCGGTCGCTTGGTTTAATCAACCGCCACTAGCAACCGCCCCCAAGTATATTGCTATACAAGGGTGCTTTGCTCAGGGGGTTGAAACCCAAACACAACCTAGCCCTAAACAACACATGGGGGAGGTCTTACCTTCATTCCAGACATCTCCAAACACCACTTGCCTTCTACCAAAGATCCAACTTCCCAATAAGGCAGATTCTTCAACAAGAGAATCCAGATCCATGGGTTCTAGATATGGATCATGGACTTCTATCTGGACACTCACAAAATTAATCCAACTAGACCTTCGGGTTCTCGGACCTGCAATACGGATTATGGGTTAGAAAAATGGGGGTTGTTACACATTTTCACCCCAACATATGGTGTTCAAATGAATAATTTGCAAACTGCGCTTAAAGGTCATGGATGCTCAATACAAGGTGACTGACATACCAAGGGACTAATCCATTTCAAAATGGGCCGCTTAAGGGTGTCGATTCGGTACGGTAATGGTAATTCGGTACAGTACGGTATTGAATTTGAAAACCTCAAACCATAACCGTACCGTACCATATTTATACGGTACGGTATGAAAACGGTATTTTAAAAAACTGTACGGTATGAAACCGGTATAAAATCGGTATGGAAAAATGGCACGGTTTGGTACAAAAATCGGTATAAAGCGATAAATGGGGAAATCAATAGTTACAGGTATACACAGTTACAACAAAATACTTCAAAAACTATAGGGTTCATCCTTTATCCTTAAGATGTGTGGGTAATAAATATCCCCACAACTGTAGCAACATTACAAGCAAACCCACCCAGGATACTTCACCCTTGCTATATATAGAATCAATCACAAACTGAAAAAAGATGGGTGTAACCAGTTTAGAGACAAGAGACCACCTTGCATCATCACTACAATTAAGAGAGCACAAAAGATGAACTACCACCATTCAACTAGTGTTGAATTAGGCATCAAGCTACATCACTCTCCTTGGACTTGCAGTGCTTCTGATTAAATTATGATAGTCAGTCCACCATTTTATCCTCAAATGGTTCAATCAGCAGCAGTATCATAGCTAGTGTACAGAGGATCTTTCGTCTCTTTGCCGCAAACCACACTTCCCCTTTGCAGCAAGTCATTGGATCAAAACACAGATATAGAACGTCAAGCAGCACTCACGCAATTCTCCCAAGTACCATATGTAGAGCTGATGCTTCCTCCTCCACTCTGTTGTGTATATTCGTCGACAACTTTACAAGCACAAACACCCCATGTTTTTGCCATCTCACGGTGAGATTCTCACCCAGTGACATTGGTTGTGATAGGCCGCGGAGGAATGTGCTGAACTTAGACTTAGCTTTTTATTGAGAGATCTTCATACTCCTTACTATATCACACCAATGGGCATCATGCCATCAACCAAGAGATCAAATCAGAGGGGAGGAATTTTAAACAAAATCATACACGAATAATACAGGTCAATATGATAAGCCATGATAAATGACAGTTGTCCTTGAGTAAAGCCAAATCTACATTCACTTCATTAGAATCCTCACCTGCAGAAACCTGTTGGATTGGCATCCAATTGGGAAGAGTCACACCTCATGGATACTTTGGATTAATCCGTTTAAAGTGTAAAGAATTTTACGGTATAAGGTACTGAATTTGGTATGAAAAAGGGTAATCGGTTTAACGGTACGGTATTGGTATTTACTGACGGTATGACACCATATACCGTTACCGTATCGTACCGAATTACCAAATTCAGTTACGGTACAAACCGTACCGAATTTCGAAACAGTACGGTTTAAATGGTATGGTTTAACGGTTTTTTAACCAAATTGACACCCTTAGGGCCGCTCGAGTAGAAGATTCTCTTGGCAAAAAAAAAAAAAAGATTGTCTTACATTTGCCACGTGTCCATTTATTTATTTATTTTTGCTCAAATGGGCTTTATTAAGAACCGAGGGATGGGATTTAATATGCCTCAGCAAGAATCAAACCCACGACCTCTTCACTAAGAGGTGTTGGTTTTAAACCACTAGAACAGTTCTATGTTGGCATCTATTTCTACTAGCAATTGAAAGCAGTTAGAACTTAGAAACATCATTAGCACGAGAGAACTTCTCATCTATAGAGGTCTTTGACTCTTCGTTGGGGTCTTATTTCCTATGTTGTCATCTAGGGATGTCAACGGTGCGGTTTGGGACGGTTTCGGGTTGGGCTTAACCATTTTGGACTCAAAAGCACTCAGCCTAAACACGGCCCCGTTAGCAAAATAACTGTTTCGGGCTGGTTTTGGTTTGGTGTTGTTTGGGGTTTTTTTTTTTTTTTTGTGTTGTTTGGGTTCGGACTAACTAACGGTTTGGGCTAACGGTGTATACTCAGGTTGACTAACGATTTGGACTAACAATTTATGATATGCAAGGAAAACAAAATAGTTGAACATCTTGAGACAAGAGCCAAAATTCTATGAAAAACAAAATTGTTATTGATCAATTTTCATTAGAAAAATGAAAAGTCATTCAATGTTGTAGAAATCCCACCCACTTTATAGAAATTAAGCAAGTAATAAGATAGAAATTGCAAGCTCATTCTTCAGGCTCCGGATAGTCTTCATAAAACAAATCTTCAAACCAAAAACCTTTTTAAATTCCAACTTGTGCTATGGCCTATGATTGATTGTCTTGAAATTGGATTTTTTTTTGTGAGAATGTTAAATTTTTTTCCTTTTTATGAAATCCATATTTTTTTTTATTGGTATTTAATTTGATATGCAAAAGAAATACTTTTGGATTGGATAAATATTTACTTGATTTAAACAAACTTGGTACATTCAATTGAACATTCATACTTAGACTTTTCTAATTGTCCCTTAGAAGTTACAAGTAGTAGAATGACTATTTGATCTTTGAATTCATGTTCAATTTTTCTGATAGTCTATACCAACTAACTAGTAGTAATATGATGATTCAAACAATATTTAATGTTAAACTATAAACGGATTGTAAAACGGGTTATAACAGGTTGCGGTTTGGGTTTTGGTTGGTGCGAGCTCTGCAACCTTCAGTCCAATTACGGTCCATTATGGTTCGGTTCAGGCTGTAACGGATTGATGCGGTTCATTTTAACGATTCGGATTACAAATTGACACTCCTATTGTCGTCTAACACCACTGCGTATCCTCACCACAACAGTCCAAGTCGTTTCCATCAAAATAGGCCTGAGCCCAACATGTAATTGTCAAATTCCTTTTCCCATCCACAATAAATAAATAGTAGAGCCAGTTGTCAAACCTGTATAGTAAACCATATTATCATGTTGAACGTCAACATCAACATTTTCGTCCATGAGTTCCGCGTTTGGGCCCACCACGTACAATTGTCACTTGTTGATTGCTCGCACACTAAGGAGCGGTTTCCATTGGGTTGACGAATCTCCCTGTCAATTCCTGAACCACCAAAACTGCATGGATTCTCAATCCTCTTTTTTTTTTTTTTTTTTTTTTAATTTTATTAAGAACTTCTCATGTACCAGTATGCTAGGATGGGAATGGAATGGGTGCGAATTCAAGACTTCCCTGTGGAGGGCCTTTAGCCATTTTATTTACCCAATCCTTCTTATTTGAATTATTCTCACCAACTTCAACTCCCACCATAGGATCTCCATTGGAGATCGATGAAAATCCAATAGTCATGATTGCGTTCCTAGATTCTAGTGTTATCGTACATTAGTACCTTAGACTCCTCTGCCACTCTCGTGCTAACCTCTGCAACATGCTCCTTCTCTTTGTCTCTTGCATGTTGATGAATGGTAATCTTGCATCTTGCCTCTTGCCTCTTGAGGCAATTATGGTTGGCATGCGCAAAAGTTGGACACCTCGAGCAATGAGATGGTTCCCAATCAAAACGGGAAAAAACCGGGAAAGACAACGAAAAAAACACGACAAAGGCAGACGACCCCAAAAAGCGACACCACGATAAACGAAAGAGGAGGAAAGGGGACAACACCAAGGACGCCCGAAAAGGCAGGGAAGCCCCCAAACAACCCCCACAGACGGGCACCCGAATGATGGACAAGGGCCAAAAGCCTCACCAAGCCAAGGAAACCTCCAAACGGTTGCGTAATAAACAAACCTCCACTTTTATAGAAGAGTAGGCACCCCGGTGCTCAAGCCAAACCCAAGGCTGTTGTTGCCACCTGGCTTAGGTGTCTTTAGAAAATAAATTGTTTGAATTTTCATACTCGATCCATAAACCACATTTTGTTGTAACATTCATCCAACTTCATCCCAAATCCCTTTACATACCTCGTTTGCTGGTACTTAGTTGGGGTGTCAATTGGTCAGGCCGTGCCGGTTTAAATTGTGCCTAATTAATTATATTGTTTTTAAAAAATTAGACCTTCTATGATCTATGTAATAATCGGTCCAGTTCGGTCTTGGGCCATGTTGGTCCTAGGTTGTAATTGGGCTAATTTAGCTCACTCTTAACTGGACTTCCAATTGAGCTTAATTGGCTACCAATTGGACTTAATTGGGTCGTTTGAAAAAGTTTCTCATCTTATTTCGATATTGGTAACTGTTGTATGAGCTTGCAATGAATTAAAATTTTAGATTTTTTCAAAATATGGTTTGCTTTTATTTTGAATCTTCTAACAATTTTAAAACCACAAGTTTATAATCAGAATTTAAAGTCTTATTACAGCAAAGATCCATAAGCTTTTCATATTATGATTAATGTTTAAATTATATTGATGTTCATTCTCTTAATTTTCAAATAAGACATAAGTGCCTAGCAATGTATCATTGATTTGATTGTTACTCATGATTTTCTAGAAATCTCTACTAAATCTCTACTCATTGATTGGCACATGACAGGGAGTGTGCACAATGAGTGACTATGAAGCCCCGAGGGGTGGCTCAGTTGGCAAAGCCCAACGCTTCCACGTAGGAGGTCAGAGTTCGAATCCCCTCGGGGCCAGAGGCGAAGCTCCGCCTAAATTAATTATATAAAAAGCACATTGAGAATGTAGTCGTGGTGTGCGCTCAAGCTGCCCCGAAGGAACCTCATTTCCAAAAAAATGAGTGACTATGTAGTTAAATGAGTTGACTTGGAAGTGTGAGGGTGAAAACACAAAAGAAAAAAAAAACCCTTCGTAGTCACTCGCTTGAACTAATCATGCACCATTTAGAATGAGATTCATTGAAACTAGACATTTATCTTAAAATGAGAGAGGGTTGGATTCTTTCCTTTTTTCCTTTTTTCCATTTTTTAAAATTTCCTTTTGATAACGAACGCTGATTTGTTTTTTCTAGAGTATTGTTACTTTTTTAGTACTAACTACTAACGCTGATTTGTTCATGGCACGTAAATTTCGCAGGTCCATGTTGCCACGTGTCACATCACCCTACCCTTACTTTTTCTATAATTTCCAAGGTCGAATTAGGCCATGAGAGTCTGAGATGCTTGGAAGTTTCTTACTTCTGTGAAGAATATTATCCAACTTCTTCAAGCAGAGTGAAGCTGGTGAGAGTGGACGCAGAACAAACCCAAGTATGGCTTCCCTATCAAACCTTTCGACTTCAATTCCTCAAACGAGATTGGGGTTTTCAGGAGTCCTACAATCTCGAGGTTTTACAGCTCTAAATCTCAATAAGAAACCTGTATTCAGTAAGAAGATCTCTACGTCTATTGTTTGTAAAGCAGTCACCGTGAAACCTGAAACGGAGATCGAAGGTCTCAACATTGCCGAAGATGTCACTCAGGTAAGAAATAAAGATATTATCTTGAATACTTTCTGGAAATCTCGATTTGGGTAGAATTAAGGTCCGGGAGTGAATTGATTTCAAAATTAATTAATGAAGTTGTCTCATTCTCCATATTAAAATTTTCATTCTGTCTTTCAAGTCTTAATAGTTGTGCTGTTTATTTGATTGCTGTGGTGTAAAGGATTGTGGCTGGGTTACGAGATTTTATTTATTTATTTTGAAAGTTTTCTTTTCGGAATTGTTTATTTTGAATTATGCTATGAATGTTCTTCATTGTCTTGTCAATTCTGATTGAGTATTCTTTTGCATTTTATTCTTCCTATTTGCATATAGTTACATCAAACGCAGCGTTAGTGTTGATCAAATGCCCACCAAAATGTTTCTTCCTAGTCAAAAGCCTTATTCTGTGATATCTATCAAACTTAAGGTTTTGTGCGTGCATGTTATATCCTGCACCTAGGGGCTATCCGGATCAGCCCGGAGTTTCCGCATAGGCTCTCATCTGGACCAGTCCGATATAGTACCATAATCAAACACCATTTAAAATATCCACACCATTAATTAATAAAAGGGAATAAAACAATAAAAGGTTTAGAGGTAATTACTCTCGGATTAGCTCATTCGGTTTACATTACACTTACAGTTATCCATGAGTAAACTTTTAAATGAAGTTTCAGTTGAAGTTCCAGTGACATTGTCATAATTCATCTACTTTAATGCATGTGCCCAGCCTTATAGAGTAATGGAGTCATAAGAGTAAATATCACAACAACACATCACGCAATGCATCAGCATAGAGGCTTCCTCTGCCACCCGTACTATCTCAAGTCCTATAATACCATCTGAAGGAAATAACCAGAGGGATGAGTTCTACTGGACATGTGAGGGGAAACAGTCACATTCAACATGTATGCTGCAACACTATATGCCACCCAACATATGTTATAATATAGGTCTCTAACTATTGTACCATGCCTTATGTAATACCAGCTTGCTGGGATGGTCTCTCAATTCATTAAAGAAAGTGCATGACTAGGGGTATGGGGTAAGGGCCACTCTCTAGATCACAATTAGTGTTAATGGAAATTCGATCTGCTCTTATCTCACCATCACTCATTGTCCTCACCATCCACTCTTCATCACTCTGGAAAAGAAAATGCACGACCGTTGGTGTGGATTGACGCATGTCAGGGAATTTCCTGACGCAATGCAAGGTCTCTACTCATTGTGCACTTCATGGCCAAATGATACCACCCTCGAGCACCTGCTATCTTGGCCTGGTGCCCTTTGCCACTCTAGAGGCATAGATCCTCAAGTACCCACTATCTTGGAGGTACACCTCGATATTACCTTAGGTCCCTCCATCTTTGGTACAACATAAATGGTACACTAGGGTACCTAGTGTCCCCTCATGGCTTTTATTCCATTTGCTGGGCGCCCACTGGTACCACTACTCCATTCCACAGGTTGCCAACTTCAATACCCCTGTTGTTAGGGTGGTTGCACTCTAGGGTTGATCATAGCCCAATGCAACTATATGAATGTGGGTATATATGGAGGCATGCATGATCATGTAAGGTGCATGAATATTCGGAGGCAATGGCTGTAGCCACCACTTGTGGCATATTATATAAATGCAATCCCTTAAGTCTTGCAGTTATAATTATGTTCACATGAAGTATTGAAGATATTAAATAGATAAAATAGATAAAATATTGGGCATGTAGATAGTGTGTGTGCTGAGTGTAATACCCACATAGTTGCACCATGAATGCATGTAACATGTCATATACATTTCCACATTTACATTGCAGCATAGACATCATCAATAGCATAAGCAAAATATATAGTTGAATCCTAGGTCTAGCATACAATTCCCTTCACCTTGTTTAGGTTTTCCATTTGACTGGATTGCAGTTCCGAAGGCAGGTTGTTCAACTCTGATTCTGTCCAATTTCCCTAATTATGTCATAACACATATTATTGGCCATGTAAGAAGGTCCATTTCCCAAAATTTCCCTCTATTTGGCCCCAATGAACCCAGTTGAATCCTTGGTTGACACGTCATCTTCGGCAGTTTGTTACAGTAGAGATCGGTGTGTCTACAGGCAGAAAGCCACTCCAAAATCTGGGGCTTTTTCTCCCACATTTTCAGTAGGCTTTCCATCCAGAGTTTCTCATTCTTTGACACCTTCTTTTGCCATAGTTACTTGGTCAATTAACCCTTAGTCCATACCTTAACTCGGTTTCCATTTCAACCAAGTTTTGGGTTTCCAATCTAATTCTCCTCTAACCTTGCTGAACTATTACTTCATTTCCTTCAGTAGCCTATTCTAGGGCCTTGAAACATGCATGAATCATCAATGGAGAAAACCCCTTTGTTCCCCCCCCCCTCTCAAATTCTTGAATTGGTGGCTCCATCAATGAACCCATCCTTGGCCAAATTAAATGAGAATTACCTAGGGAGATAGAGGGGAGGATGGTGTACTTGATGCTGGAGTTATTTTGCAAAAATACAGCTCTTATTCCCCCAATGTGGCCAGGCAACACCTTGCCTTGAGCTTCCCCCACTCTTTCCCCCTCCTCAATTGTTCTTCAGAGTTTTTGACAAAATGGAGGCTACTTCCCCTATTAGGGTTGTCAATAAAACAATGGCCCTTCAGTTTACATTTTGAACTTTCCATTTACCATTGATCGCCTAGGTCATTGACCGCCAGGTCTAACTGCTTGCAAGTGTTTCCCCCCAGGCCTCTTATGGGCTCCACACCTATTTCTGATCAACTTTAGCACTCCTTCACCCATTTCCTATGTTTTCCTTCCTTCCTATACCGGATCCCTAAGCCTGATGCTATTCCTAGTATAGGCATTTACAATAGGTGACTCCTTCTGATTTACCATTCCCCACCAGTTCCTGGGTTAGTCAGTACCCTTCTGGTAGGCTAGAATGGGGGATATCACAGTGCATCTGATGGTGTTAGCGTTCAGCACTCTGGAACACGGACCTGGTGTCCAAGCTGATGAAATTGCAGCTATCTTGAAACAATTTGATAGTTTCTCTCTTGCATTGTTGCTCCACTCCATTTCCATGATTAAAGCTATTTGGCTTTGATAGTTGATATCAAGATTGATACTTCTCGGTTTTCTTTCTTACTATTTTCTGTTATTAGGAATGAAAAAAGAGAAAAAGTTGTTAGTTGACTCCACACGTAGTATCTTATTCAAGGAGTTTGGTGTGTTACAACTGATAGATTAACAAAAACAATCTCCTCTACTTGATCAAGCTTCTTAATTTGTAACATTAGTGCAAAATGGATGTAGATTACTTTATGAGACACACTTCTACTGCACCTAAGTACTAGCAAACTTTTTCTGCGGAATGATTTACATTTAGTTCCTTATGGTACTCTAAATTTTACCGCCTCAAGTTCTGCCTACTAACTCCATTCCCTAACCACTCTTTGAACAATGAGGGGCCGGAAGAAGACACAAGGATTTCACATAGTTTCACTCTGTATGTTTTCATACATATGAATTTGTTCCCTGTGAGAAGAGTTTGAAGAATTCAAAGTTCTTGATCTCTCTTACTCAAGAGCCTCAGACCCAACACTCAAGTCACTTCGGAACCACTTTGCATTAATTGTAGTGAATATCCCAATTTTTCCAAGAACTCTTCTATCTTACATTCCAAATAAGAACCTGAAAAATTATTTCTAAGATGTCTGCTTTTACACCTCCATCTGTGTTCTCAAAAGGAATTCAGTTTCTTGAAAAGATATATGACTCAAGAAAACAAAAAATCCTTCCTTGACAAACCTCAATTGAAGGAAGTCTTATATCATTCGAGTATTGAGCCACATGAACAGGATGCAAACCCCAAATAAGATTTTGCTAGACTGGGAGAAACAATGGCCAGGCAGCTTGCCATCATGTCTGAACATAGAACATGGTATGTAGACGTCAGAAACCCTGGAAAGTTGGAGATGGGGTTTGAAAGATAGACCAATTATGACTTGTGGTTGGACAGTGTGGTCACATATGTTATTAATGTTTTTATAACGTAACTTGATCATGCTGGAAGACCTAAAAGAATGTTATGTTCCTGACCTTGCTCTATCCCTGTGCTATGTAACAGCTGATTGGGAAGACACCAATGGTTTACCTGAATAATATTGTGAAGGGTTGTGTTGCAACTGTTGCTGCAAAGCTTGAGAGTATGGAGCCATGTTGCAGTGTCAAAGATAGGTGAGTTTATACATTTATGAGTAAAAGATTCTATTTGAGACCATAAAATTTCTTGGCTGTTTAGGCTGAACTTGAAAATGAATGTGTTGGGATCCATTGTTGACCAGTGGGACTTATGCAAGGTCCCTTTACTATTTCAATAGTTATCTCTGCAAGTGTATCTTTTTGTTTTTGGAGTTCCTGATTTAGTTCATTCTCACAACATTTTTTCAGGATAGGTCACAGTATGATATCTGACGCAGAGCAGAGGGGAGTAATAACACCAGGAAAGGTAGTATGAGGATAGATAGGCTCCTATGGATATTCAACCTTTGTAGTCCTCCACCCTCTCTGGGGTTAAGAAAATGAGGCTTTCTCCAGTTCCATTGACATTTCATATGGTTACCATGCTGTTGTATTCTAGAGTTCTCTATTGTCATGGAGAGGCTTCTTCATCATGTACTTCAATATTCAAGGTTTTCTCTGGGTTATAGTCATTCTAGACTGTTCAATTGACAAGTTATCCCACTGGTGGTTATGGCACAGACATCATATACTGGCTATCCCTCTCTATGGCTACAATGCTCTTTGTTGTATCCTATAAACTTTATGGTCTTTGACAGACTTCTGCATCATGCACTTAAATATTTATGGTTTTCTCTGGTTTAATCAATGTATACTATTCAATTGAGAATCTCCGACTGATGATTTTAACCCAGAGATGATATGCTGGCCGACCCTGTCTGTTAGACCAAAATGCTTTAGTAGAGTAAGGCTCCATGAGAAAACAAAAATGCATGAGGAAGGCAAGAAGTTGGGGAGGGGGTTTGCTAGAAGGGTTGTCTCTTCATTTTGGGCCTAGTTCCAGATTTTATTTTATTTCATTCTATTGTATGTATGCTGCATCAGTTTTGGAGCTGGCATTTTCAGTTGAGGTTTTTGATCTGGGGAGTCCCACTTGTTTTTTGCATTTACTCCTATCTCCATTTCACATGTTCTGTCCCTCAATAACTCTCATAAGTCGGATGAATATTCCCTCACCAAAGGAAGGACATCAAACTTCCTAAATGATTATTCAATTTCTTTCCTTTCAAATTCCCTCGCAAATCACGAGTGTCATTTTCACTAGTCTCAGTGACATGCCTGTCTCTCTTTGAGTTACTCAAGTCATACCAATTGAGGATAAATAATCTCATATGTCAGTTTATCTTTTGACCTATTCAATCAGCACCTTTTATGTACGGCTTAGTTAGATTTATTGTGAACTGAGTCATCTCTGTTTCTATTGAAAGGCAAAGGATCCAGTGGAGAGTGCTTGCATGTGGACTGCACCTGATTGAAGCTTAATTCAATAACAACAACATCATAGCCTTATCTTTATCAACTCTGCTTGAGGTCATACCAGGAACAAGGTCTCAGATGAGTACATCCTCCTTCACCATTTCTCAATGGTACATCTTAGGCCAGCCTTTGTTTCTTTTGGTTCCCTCAATCAAGATCAGGTTACAAATCTAACTGTATCGTCTGGAGGCCCCTTTGAAACATGACCTTACCACCTCAAATGACTTCCTAAGTTTGTGATGAATTGGACCTACTCCCAAGTCCCAATCCTGCTCTATTATGGTCATGTGACGCTCTTTCTTCCTTATTTCCCCAGTTATCCATTTCAGGATCCATCTAGATTGAAGACTGATTCAAATGAATGTAATTGCGGTCCCTGCCAGATATTCCAGTATGTTAAAACATTATTTTCAAAAAAGGAAAAATTCAAATTATGGTCGTTTCTGAATCAGACTCATCCTAGACTTTTCTTAGAAAAAATATATATAGATATTTTTTCCCTTTTTTTTTGCTAGAGTGTTTTGGTGGAACCTACAAGTGGAAACACTGGCATTGGTCTCGCATTCATTGCTGCTACAAAGGGATACAAACTCATCTTAACAATGCCTGCGTCAATGAGCATGGAAAGAAGAGTTCTCTTTAAGGCATTTGGAGCAGATCTTGTAATTACTGATCCAGCCAAGGGCATGAAGGGAGCACTTCAAAAAGCTGAAGAGATTTGTAAGAGCACCCCAAATGCTTACATACTTCAACAATTTGATAATCCTGCAAATCCAAAGGTATGCAGTTGGGAATAACTTAGCCTGCCTTATCTTATAAATATTCTCAGAGGCTTTATTCCATTTCAGCTTTGTTACTCCATCAAAGGCTGTTCTTTATTACAAATTTATTGGTCGTGGTTCTAGAGAGAGAGAGAGAAGAGGCTCAGGTTCTGTGTTTTGAGACCTTTAAGATAAATAAACCAAATACCAATCTGATGAAATGGTCTGGCTCTCTGATCCATCATTGCTCTTAAAAAGATAGAGAACTTCTGACAGAAGTGGAAAAGGGTGCTGTGGATAGTATAATTTGGACCAACAAATGATGATGACTTCTGTTCAAGATCCTCTAGATGGGATCATAGAATGCTAAACCAATCTGGATCCTGTAGTTTGGCTCCCTTATGAACCTAGGAGAGTAGCTTTCTTGTTATAAGTAGAATATCCATTTGTATGTAAATTTTGTTGTTGTTTTCTGCAGATACACTATGAGACTACTGGTCCAGAAATCTGGGAGGATACAAGTGGCAAGGTGGATATCTTTATTGGGGGGATTGGGACTGGTGGAACTATTTCTGGTGTTGGTCGGTTCCTGAAGGAGAAAAAGTCAACTGTAAAGGTATATACTATTTTCCTGTAAAATGAGCAAAGCATGTTTGACATTCCTTCTAGGTTGCCCTGGGATTGATATGGGTTGTCTAGATCAATTTGACGGATTACTATGCCAATCTGATAGCTGGTTTCCTGCACAGTGTTAGAATTTCAGTTTAGAAGTAAAAAGGCAAATGTTTAAACAGTCTTCTTAGAAGTTCTGACCAGAGTGTGCCTTTAGGTCATAAAAATCACCAGGAATGTAGTTAGCACTGCCGTATCTCCCTTGATAAAAAGCAGATTCTTCTTTTGAGCTGTCTATTAATTTCATGCTGATTGTGGCATATGATGGAAAATGAAGATTCAGAAAGGAGTTCAGGGTTTAGAAAATAAGAAAAATCATTTGTCTTCTTCATTTCTGTTACTTTTACACATGCAGTGGGTTGGCTAGTAATCTAGAGACCTATTGAGTTCCTGTCCTTTTTGATTAAAGAATATATAGATCTAAGGTTTCATGAAAGAAGCAAAGAAAATATTCAAGTTTCTTTATGAACATTAACCTCAAATCAAACTCTTAGTTTCGATGTTGAGTTCCTTATAAAAAGACACGGAAGCACTCAAAACTCTTGTGCAGTTACTTTCGTCCCCCCTCTTCCCTTTTTCCGTTGTGTACTTCTCTTTCTGGTCAATTAATTTATTATAAGTTTAAGGGAGGTGTAAACTTTCTTTTCCTTTGGTTAAGTGAATTTTCATGGCATATCAGGTTATTGGTTTGGAACCTACAGAGAGTAACATTCTTTCGGGGGGAAAGCCAGGTAAAGAATCTAAAATCCTTTGGCTGGTCTGTTGTCGAAATAAAATTTTCTTCTGTGGTTTATGAAATCTCTTTGGTCAATGATTCAAACATGCAGGCCCCCACAAGATCCAAGGAATTGGAGCAGGTTTTGTGCCCAGAAATTTGGACCTAGAAATACTTGATGAAGTTATACAGGTAGATGCTTATCTCCTCATCCTGGTGTATATATATATATATTACTTTGCCTCCAAATGACATTGCGTTATGATCTACTAAATAACCCAGTAATTTTACTCTGGATTATAATGTTTCTTCCAGTTTTTCATGGGGAATGTTTAGTAATCTAAAGCTAAAGCTAGGAGTTGCATAGCATCGTCTAACCTGTGAATCATAAAAATCAGTTCCAAGACAGAATAAGAAATCTATCATGTATTGCCAAAACGGACTGTAGAAATTCAATGGGGCAGTGTCAGTGTATAGCCAACAAGTGGGATGAGTACTGCTGCAAGTTTGATTCAAGTCCCATGGATGAATTGTAAGATCTGGCTGGTTTTCTTGGAGCAGCAGTGGCAAGTATGTTGCTTGGGAGCAAGTGAGTGAAGTAAACTCAGTTTGCAGGCCATCAACAGAAGCAGCACTAGAGTAGGTTCAACAGAACTCAAACAAGAGAAGAAGAAAGTCATAGCATGGATTGAGATCTCAGATCTTAGCCAACCAAAAAACTGAGATCTGGTAAAAAAAAATCCTGATGAACACAAGTGAACTTGAGGCTTATCTCGGTGGGTTTTAGGGCTTAGGGTGGCTGAAATTGGTATTTAGCCTATTTTAGGTCTTCTAGACATAATAGTGACCTTAGATTTGGGAGGAAACAAGTGTATATATAAGTTTCAACTCGACCCTAACTTTGAAACCAAAATGCTGAAGTAATGAACATGAAGACTTATAAGCATGAAATACACAACTTGACATCGAAAAGATTAGAGAAGTAGGAGGTAACACAAGACTCAAGATAGGTCACTCGCCACCCAAAGGAAATCCACTCAAGGATAAGAGAAAAACTAGAACAACTCCTTCTAAAGCCAAAGGCCAAACTCAATCATCATTCCAATAGCTTGTTATTTTCATTCACAATAGAGAGCTTAAACAGAAGTGCACTGGAACATCCCTCCATGCTTAGGCAATTTCCAAGAACCCTTGAAAATGACCACCTAGTTTGACTAACTAACCTCCCCATTAAATGAAGACTCCTTGAAACTGTAGAATGGCATTTACAAGGCCTTAAAAGTACAAAGAGGTAGTTGGTTGTGTGCTCTCCAAGGTAGACTAGTTCCAAATTTCTAATGTGGTTAGAAGTGGATGAATGGCCTTGAGAATAGGGTAGAGCTAGGAATCCCGTACAGACTGGCTGACTAGGCCTCCTTTACCAAAATAGACATAACTACCTCTAGGAAATAGCAAATGACTCACCATTTGTTGCATTGGAAAATAGATTTCCTGAGCTTTCCATCCATCTAAAAATCTCATGCTAATTCCTCTATATTTTCACACAGGTTTTAACTCAAAGTTGACCCAAAATTGGTGAGTGTGCAGCCACACACTATTCTAGATGTTTTGTTTCGACTTATAGGCCTAGTGGGCTACTTTGTTGGGCCTTAGGAAATGATCCGGCATCAAACACTTCCGTTGTGTGCAAACTCGTCCCTGAGTTTCCTTCATCTTCATCTTGAAAGGTCCATCATCTCTAGGATTGAGTTTGCCATGACACCCATGAGGAAATCTTTCTTTTTTAGGATGAATCCAGAACAAATCTCCTTCTTCTTTGGTACTTCTCATTGTGCTTAGTAATTTTGCCCTGAATTTGTTGATGAAGCTTCTTTAGATAGTCGGTATGCTTTTTGGCGTCTGCACTGAAATGTTGAGTGGCCAGAAGTGTGCTAAGTCCAAAGGACTGATTAAGCTTGAGCCAAAGTAAGATCCGTTGACGTAAATTAATTTCAATCAAGCTCCTCAAAAGGTTTCCCAAACTTCTATCTTCAACTTCAGTTTGTCCATCGGTTGGAGGATGATGAAAAGAGCTACATTGAAGTGTTGAACCAAATTTCTTCCAAAGCGTCCGCTAAAAGTGACTTATAAACTTGGAATCACGATCAGAAGTTATTGTCTTTGGAACACCATGAAGTTTAACAATCTCTTGGAAGTAAAGATTTGTAACATAAGTAGCATCCATGGCCTTGTTTCATGGTATAAAATGTGCCATTTTAGAGAATTGATCAACAACCGCCATGATAGAATCTTTACCTCTTAGTGTCTGTGGTAAGCCAAGAATAAAGTCCAAGCTCAATCTTCCCAAAGTGTAGTAGGTTCAGGCAGTGGGGTGTACAATCCGGTATTTTCTTTAACAAATAAGTGTGTCTTGTCTCTTCCGAAATGTCTTGCTAGTTCTTTTCCATGAGCTTCTTTTATGATGGCTTCCCTTAGAGAACTTCTAGGAATGCACGAATGATTGTTCTTGAAAAGAAAACCATCTTGTAGCAAGAATTGTTGAAGTGGCCCTTGAGAAAACTCTTTCCAAATTACTCCAAAATCTGAGTCATCTTTATAGAGCTTCTTCATCATATCAAAGCTTAAGACCTTCATTTGCATTGTAGATAGGCGGAATGCCTACGGCTTAATGCATACGCTACTTGATTAAGAGTTCCTGCTTTATGTTTTTAAGAAAAGGGACAGCTTGAAGAAACTCTACCCACTTGGCATGTCTACTGTTGAGCTTATGTTGGGTATTTATGTACTTCAATGCTTCATGATCTGAAAAGAAAATGAATTCTTTTAATAAGAGAAATGCTGCCAACGATCCAGTGCTCTCACAATAGAATTGAACTTCTTGTCATAGTGCTTCTTTCAAGAACTATTCAACTTCTCCCTAAAGAATGCAATATGCTTTCCTTCTTGGCTAAGAACCACACCAATTTCCACATTAGAAGCATCACATTCAGCTTCAAAATTTTTATTGAAATCAGGTAGTGAAGAATAGGAGCTTCTGTCACCTTCTTTTTAAGGAATTCAAGGCTTTGTGCGACTCCTTGGTCCACTTGAAAATTCCTCCTTTCAAGCATTTGGTGACGGGAGAAATATTGGTGTTGAAGTTCTTGATAAACCATCAATGAAATGAAACCAAGCCATGGAAACTGTGACTGTTATTAATAGATGTAGAAATAGGCCAGCTCATGGTTGCGTCCAGTTTGCTAGGATCCATCTCGATACCTTCTTTCGAATCAGCATAGCCTAAGAAGATAAGTCTATTGGTGAAGAAATGACACTTCTTTAAGTTGGCATACAATTTTTGTTCCCTTAGAACCTGGAAAACGTGATGAAGATGCTCCAAATGTTACTTTAGTGCTATAGACAAGAATATCATCAAAATAAACAACAACAAACCAACCAATGAATGATTTGAAGACATGATTCATAAGGCGCATAAAGGTACTTGGAGCATTAAAAAGGCCAAATGGCAATACCATCCATTAATGAAGGCCATCCCTTGTTTTGAATGTAGTTTCCATTTGTCTCCCACCCTCATGCAAATTTGATGTTATCCACTTCAAAGATCAATCTTGGAAAAGATTATAGCACCACAACGTTGATCAAGAAGATCATCAAGTTGAGGAATAGGCAAGCGGTATTTGATGGTGATTTTGTTCACCACTCTAATATCAATGCACATTTGCCCCGATCCATCCTTCTTTGGCACAAGAAGGGTGGGGATAGCACATGGATTCATACTTTCCCTGACCATTCCTTTGGCCATGAGTTCATGTACTTGCCCTTGAAGCTCCTCATACTCCTTAGGACTCATTCTATAGGCTGCTTTGTTAGGAATGACAGCTCCCGAGACAAAATCAATCCAATGTTGAATATCTCTTATTGGTGGAAGTCTGGGAGAATTTTTTTTCTGGGAAAACATCTTTGAATTCTTTGAGAAGATGTTCTACTTGGGTTGGGATGCTAAAATTCTCTCCATTTTCTTCTAGCACTACAAGAGCATAAGCCTCCATGGGTTCTTCTAAGACTTTTTCAGCTTTAGATTTAGTGAGTAAATTGTTTCTGTCCCCATTTGAAGGTTTAGGAATTTTCTTCATTTTGGAGGAACCCAAAGTGATCTTAATTCCATCTTTCACCAAAGTATAGATATTCTTGAACTCATCATGGTTGGTCCTTCTATCATATTGCCAGGGCCTCCCATGGAGCAAATAGCAAGCATCCATGGGTACAACATCCCACCACACTTCATCCTTATATTTTCCCCAAATCCCAATTGAAAATTGAACAAGACATATTTTATCCAACCTTACCTCATTACCTCTACGAAGCCAAGAGAGCTTGTAAGGTTGAGGGTGTCTCCATCTTGAGTTGTAATTTGTCCACCATTGTTGTCACCACATGTTTTCAAAACTTCCTCCATCAATGATGAAAATCACACATCTTGCAATGAGATGTTGTTGTGGAACCATGTGTATTCTTCAATAGAAGTGGTATTCAAAATTTGGCGGAGGATAAGAGACTCCCCTCGATCTCCATAGTCAACTTCATCACTTTGTTCCCAGTCTTCATTAGATCTAGTTTGGTCTTCACTCTTCTCTTCTTCAAGATCTTCTTCTACTAGAGAGACAATCTTATGATTTGGACATTCGGAGGCAATATGCCCAAACCTTTGGCATTTGAAACACTTTACTAATTTTGAAGAAGTAGGAGGGTTGGAATTTAAAGCTCCATCATTCTTAGGAAGTGATTTTAAAGGGGCAACCTTACTCTTAGAAGAAGAAGCACTCCTTCCATTGGTATACTCTCTTGTCCCTCTTGTCCCAAGGTTAAGCGATGCCACTACGGGCCTCTTTGAGTTGCTTTTCCACCTTAAGGGCAAGCTGAAAAATATCATTATAAGTCCAATAAGGTTGGAGTTGAACAACATTATTAATTTCAAGTCAAAGTCCACCGAGAAAGCAAGCAACTATTTGCTCCTCCGGTTTGGCACTATCACAACTCATCAATGATCAAATTTTGCTGAATATTCTTCTACTAAAAGCTCCTTTAGTTTGAGATTGTAAAACCTTAGGATGGCATCTTGATGGTAGTTCTCCGGTAAGAACTTTCTCTTCAATTCTTTCTTCATTTTCTCCCAAGTTGTGATTTGGCTTCTTCCTTCATGAGCTCTTTGCTTCTTCAAGTGCTTCCACCAAATCGGAGCATTCTTTTTAAGTTTGATGGCAACAAGCTTCACCTTTTGATCATTGGGTATGTCTTTGTAATCAAAGATTCTTTCAACAGTGAGTAGCCAATCCATAGAATTTTCAGGTTGCATATTTCCTTCAAATTCTGGAATATCAACTTTCATATAGGAATTTTGTCAAATTACTGTTGTGTCTTTGATATCGACATAGGGGACGACTTTCATCACTTAAACTATGAGTCTATGACTTTGGATATCGGCAAACGGGTTAGTAGCCTCTTCATCCAAGTTACCTTCTGAATCATGACACAAATCATCATGTTCCAAAAGTTTGAAGCTTTGCAGATGCTTCTAGAGTTGTTGCGCCTGTCTCCTTAAATCATCTACCTCCATGTCTTGTAGGTGTCTTTCTCAAGCTGTAGGGGAATCAACATTTGGTTTACATTGACGATGACCAGCCATTGAAACTTGAGCCTGATACCAAACGTGACACCTGAAAGATTAGAGAAGTAGGAGCTAACACAAGTGAACACTCAAGATAGGACACTCACCACCCAAAGGAAATTCACCCGAGGGATAAGAGAAAAACTAGAAGAATTCCTTCTTCTAAAGCCAAAAGCAAACTCAAATATCATTCCAATAACTTGTTATTTCCTTTCACAATAGAGACCTAAATAGAAGTGCATTGGAACATCCCTCGATGCTTAGGCAATTTCCAAAAACCCTTGAAAATGACCACCTAGTGTGACTAAATAACTTCCCCATTCAAGGACTCCTTGAAACTATAGAATGGCATTTACAAGACCTTGAAAGTATGAAGAGGTAGTTGGTTGTGTGCTCCCCAAGGTAGACTAGTTCTAATGTGGTTGGAAGTGGAGAAGTGGCCTTTGAGAATAGAGTAGGGCTAGGAATCCCATATAGAGAGGCAAACTAGACCTCCTTCACCAAAATGGCCATAACTCTCTTTTGGAAATAGCAAATGACTCACCGTTTGTTGCGTTGGAGAATAGACTTCCTCAGCTTTCCATCCATCTAAGAATCTCGTGTTAATTCCTTTTAGATTCACACAAGTTCTAACTTGAAGTTGACCCAAAATTGGTGATTGTGCAACCACTTACTGTTTGTAGATTTTTTTAGGCTTGTGGGCCTAGTGGGATACTTTGTTGGGCCTTAGGAAATGCTCTAGCATAGTAGCATCACAACCATTATTTGATGTAAATGAAACATAAAGGTTTAAAGTCAAATGATACATCAAACACGTTCAATTGTTCACAACTCCACATTATGACTACAACATCCGTGTACTTATTAGTTAACCATGAGAGTACAAGAGTGAAATAAAAAATAGTGACTAAGTCACTAAGCAACTCCTCCAACTCCTGCTCCATCTCCACCAGCTACACTAGTCAGCCAACTCCATCAAGTTGTTAAGAATAACATCCCTCACCTTAGGAGGGGCCACAGGACACTTGGGTGTATCAGCATATTATCCAAACAAGTGTCTCTTGAACCTTGACCTTCGATGGGGGACTTTACTGCAATAGTTACATGTTGTCCTTTGCTTTCTTTCATCTATGGGGACTTTGTGTTGCACAACAATATCCTCATACGCCATTGTTTAGAAACCTATTATTGGAATTAGAAACCATCAAATTCAATGTTGAAGAAAAACAATTAAGATACTTGTAAGGTTGTAATATTTTAATCAAACTAGTGACAAGGTGTGTTTGTGTTCAAAGTTCAAACCTTATGCTAAAATGTGGAGAAGTGGTGATTGGTGAGTATCACTCAATTTTCTCCCAAATCCTATTTAAGCGTGTATCGAGAAGGCTTCCCAAGTTAATGAGTTGCTATATAACCTCTCTTGTGCATTTAATCACATATGTATCATCATCTATATACTGAAGGAGCAACAACCCAAGTTAACCTTCAATGCTACAGGACTGAAAGCCAAAATAGTTGTGGTATTGATGGATATGATGCCCTCCATACTGAGAAGAGGCACTATAATTGAAATTGGTGGTTCGATCAGTGTATGCATAGTTTGAGGACTACCATGCTGATGGTAACTACTAGTTCCACTAATGACAATGTTCATACTCCCCATGCTCTCTGCCATTCAAGCATACTCATATCACTTTGTGACCGTGAGTCACGGCGACGCCTCCAGAAAGTCATGGGAAAGCATGGGGTCTCACCAATGAAACATCAAATAGACGTTCGACATCCTTTTTGAAACATTGCCTTCTGCTGGTTTCATTCATATTTCTTGACGACTGCTTCTCAAGGCTGGTTATTAGCTGCTGTTTTTAGTCCCTGAAGGTTCATGCTAAATTATAAGATAAGAAGGAAAAGGATGGTAATACGCACTGATCTATTATGGTTTAGTCTAACCTGTCTCCACATCACTACCCAACTACTACGAGCCCCTCACTATTGAATTCCCTCAAGATTGTCTTCCCATTGAAGAGTCAAAACTGTTAAAAAGATCCTCTTTAAGGCGGGAGTCAAACCTGTTCCAATCCCTCCGTTGGTAGTAGCAAATCAACTCCTTTCTACTGGGGATCATAACCTACTCATTATGTGATCCTTTGTCCTACAACCAAACTTTTAAGAGTTAACTTGATTTCTCAATAGGATAAGTTTGTAATTTCTCAGATTTTATAAGGCACAATGATAACACTCCTGGGTAGGTTGATTATAAAACTGTGAAGCCTGATGTCATCTGACAGCCTATAAACCCAACAGTAAATACTCAAATATATGATCTTATTGTTCTTTCCTAGGGAAGGTCGAGAGATCCATTTGTAGGATAAATCCTAACAGTTACTAGAACTCTGCTGGTCGACCACCTGGTAGGTTAACCTGACTGGTCGTTAGAACCAAATGTTTCTATGTTATGTCAACTGCTTCTTGTAGCCAGTTGATTTTCTGACAAGTTCTGCAATACTTGGCTCTCCATCAATCGTTTGATGACCAGTTCTGAGGTCTGACCGACTGTGTAGCAATTTATTTTCTTGACCAAGTCTCCAGTTGACTGGTTTGCTAGACACTGCTTTAGACTGGTACCATCCATGTCGCCGGTTGATTGCTTTTGATCACTGGTTGTTCGCCCTATGCTTTTAGTCAGTAGAAATTGTCAATGTATCCCAATTGCAATTGGTTGGATGACTAGATGCTCATTGTATAAGATTTCTAAGCTAGTGGAATCACTTAGAGGATCTGATACAACATGTTACAAATAGCAAGCTAATTCCTATGTATAGGCTTGATTTTTTTATTGTCTTCGATCTTTGGGTCTTAGCTTGCTTCCAAGTATAGAGATTCTTCAACATTTTCACTTGCCATGATTTTTGAAGCTTCTTAAGTTTGTCAGAGCTTCAACATGGCTCAGCCTTGGTTTGCTTTTTGGATGACTTGTTTGATATCCTTTGCACTCTGTTTGATGCTTGATGTTACTTCTTATCATCTAGTATGAGATTGTTGGAATCAATTAAAGCACATTGAACCAATGAAGTATTCCCGATACCATCATGAACATATTTGGATCATCACCATAACAGATGGGAAGTGTCCAAAAAAAAAAATACAATATGCCAACAAATACCAGATTTTTGTTGTGATGAATATCCCTCAACCCTAACCCTCTAATTCCATGTCATGTTAATGTCTAGTCGCAGGTCATGCTGAAAATCATCACCTGTAGCTTAAAGTATAGAAAACGTGATCTGGAAAAAGGTTTTTGATCTGCTTAGTGCATAATTCAAAGATTGGAATGAAAGTCATTGATTTCAATGTGTTCTGAATGAAACAGGAGATGAAATCCAGAATCAACACTGTTTTGCCCTAATTCTGGACATTTGACATATAGCCACACGGGAGGGACATGGGGACGTAAAAAGGAGGATCACCCCCCCCCCAAAAAAAAAAAAAAAAAAAAAGTCTGGCAAAAAATGCACTGTTTTGGCTCAATTTTTGGACCGACTGAAATGGCCAACCAAAATGGGCTTTGAAACTAATTGCTAAATGTTGGAACCAATTCGTTAGAGGCAGATTTCGAATTCCTTCTCCATGGATGTTAGCTTTTTTTCCCCTTTCCTCCTTTGTTTAACCCCCAAGGAACAAGCTGATTGTTGCTTCTTGGGGTAGGTTGACTGGCCCTATGTATAGTAAGATTTTTCTCCTTCCTTCTGCCTGGCTTCTTGCATTTCCTCTTTGGTAGAGAATTTTATTCACCCCCCCCAGGCCCCCAAAAAATAAAAAACCTACATGCAGTCTATTTTTTGCTATTATCCTTGTTGTCATTATCATCATCATCATTTAACATAATGATAGAGAAAGAAACCATTCCTTGCTCAAGTACTATCTGTCATGTGGTAGTGTTGCTGGCACTCAATCTTTTGAGAGATTGCTACTCATTTTACTTCCAAGATTAAGCCCATTTGGACTTCTCCACGTGTCAAAATAAAGGTCGAAAATTGGGTTTATGAGTTACTTTGTCTGAAAAAAAATTGAACCGGCCAACTCACCAATGACTTAAGTCTATGGTGGTTCTAAATCATAGCTCGAAAGTTTGTCTTGTCTTGGTGATCAAAAGTCAAGAGCATAGTTGTCAAGGTGTTGCCCATAGGACAAAATTATGTCGAAACTTGCGATTTGACTGAAATTTCCCATTTTGGGAACCTCAAAATGAAAAACTAGGGATCGGAAAAAATCTCAAGTTTTGATCAAAATTGTCAAAATTTCGTTGAAACCTCGAAACTTGGTTCAACCTAGCTGGACCAGGGTGGTTCATGGGAAAAAGAATTCCCAAATTTCGTGGGAAACATGGGAAATTTCATGGAAACCTAGGACTTTTTCATGCAAGTTTTGTAGCTTTCCTAAATTTTCAATTTTTTTGTTTCTTTCATATTTCCCCAAATACCCCCTCCGTCAGGATTTCCTATTCAAATTGCTTATTCCCTCGGACTGATTATCTTAGGCATGTTGATGACTAGACTTATAAAGTTATAGTTGTCGATTACCTTGACAACCATAGGCATAAAATGTTATGGGATGCCTATGTTCATCGGTTGGAGGAGAGGATGTTACAGGCATAGTACTACTCAGTTCACAAAATGGATCCATCGATGCACTCCTCTAAGCACTGAGTTGAACTTTTCTTTTATTGTGAGTTACTTGGTTTGATGTTTAGAAGTTATAAATTATATATTGAATGTTAAGTACTTAAGTAGTTAAGTTTATAGTGTACTTCTCGGACAACTCTACATTGATGTTATGTACATTGAATGACATATCTACGTTAATTTTTTTAGCAAAATACAACCAATGTGTTCTTTATACTCTAATTAGCTTAAATGTAAAATCCCACCCTAAAACACTCTCTAAAACCTGTCGAAACTTGCACAAAAAAGTCCTAAGTTTCCTTGAGATTTCCTAGTTTCCCACCTAGTTGAAACATGAGTTTCCCTCAAATTTTTTTCTATGGTGTTGCCTAAGCATCACCTAAGTGTTGCCTTTGTGTCCTGGCCCTTTTTTGGGTTTGGTGTCGCCTTGTCACTTAGGCGACTCCTTGTTGCCTTGCTTGGTGTCACATTGATTTCCATTGCTCTCTATCGCCTTGCCTTGCCATGTTGCCATGAAAAATATGGTAAAGAGTCAAGACAATAAAAATATGAGGTTTTGCCAAAATCTTAGTGAGACAATGCATATTTTTCTATTGAATTTCTGATTTTGTGTTTTGGTTGGCAAAATGGCCATAGTTGCTCCAAAACTTTAGGGAACTAGTTTTAGGCTTAACAAAAATTTTCAAATTGTGGAAGAAAAAAAAAATACACACTTGTACCATGTGTTTTGAGTTTTGGCCCTTGGTTAGTAATAAGCATCGAACCCTTATCTAATAATGGATAAAACAAGTATTTATGTAATAATGGACGTAGAAACATTATATTGAATAATTACTCAAGATGTAGTATTGTAGTTAAGACATGTAGAAACTACACAGGTAAGTGAAGTAGTGAATAATACATATTGGTAGACATTAACTGAAGAATGCTGAATGATGAGCACATTTATGTGTGAAATCTTAGGGCATAAAGCATGCATTTTACACACTTAGAGTGGAGCTACCTTGGGTTTTATGTTTTTTTTTGCAGATTTTAGGACTTTTCAAGATTTAAACAAATATTTTGAGTTTTGGGTATGAAACATGCAATTTTACAAGTCAAGAAGTCCGTTCAACTTCTCAAGTGTGAAAATGGGCCTGATCTAGAGCATAATGGGCTAGAGATGTGATTATGGGCCAACTCCAAGATATTTTAGAAATAAAGGAGTAAATTTTGATCTACAGCAGAGATTAGAAATTATCAATCAAATCTACAGAGGTATTATTGAGAGGGTCCTAATGGAGAAAAGAGTCCTTGCATACTTCAATATCTTATTTTCCTATTTGGGATTTGATCAAAGAAAAAAAAAGAGGAAAAAGATTTATATTCAGAGAAGGAAGAGGGAAAAATCCCGTTTTTGAATGTCTCTGTCCAATTTATCAAGCCCTTCATCAAATTGTCATCCGGTGTCCGATCGAGCTGATTTTTGGAGGAGAGCTTCACGACTTCTTGATCCTCAAATCCAACTGTGGAATTGTGCATTTGATCTCTCTAAGTCAGTCCGATTAGTATGCCAAAACCCTAATTGGTTGAGTCAGATAGGAATTCTGAGTTTGATTCAAACTCTGTCAAGATTCATATCCCATGTAAACTCTATAAAAGGAGAGCATACTCCATCAAGGGAGAACGTGTTTTAGAGCTTTGGAGAAGCACTCTTTCTTTTCTCTTTAGTTTATTTAGGCTTTCTCTAGTTTTCTTTTATTGCTTTTGTGAGATTCTAATTTTTAGATTGAATGTTTAGGTTTAATTTTTCTATGTAATGCAATTTCAAGTTCAAGTTTTAAGTTTCAAGTTTGAGGATTCGTTTTTCTCTAGGTCTAGCAATTACAAATCTAGAATAATCTAGATTTGGTTGTTAGGGTTGGTTGAGATTCGAATCGTTCGTTCAATTATTTTTTTATTATTTGAAGTTCAAAGATGCAAGTAAGTAACCTTCTTCAATAATCTTCTCTCTCCCCTCCATTCCCACTTCTATTTACCCCTCCATATTCTTAATTTAGGATTTACTTTCAGCATTTGTTTATTGTTCTCCCTTCCCCTGGGTCCTTGATCAAAGATACCTACAGTCGTGCCTCTCTTTGGTTAAGGTTTCCCTTTTCCTTTTATTGCTTTGATTATTTCCTTTTTGCAATTTTTTTCTCTAATATCCGTTCCCCCGATCGGTGAACTGTAAGCTACGGAAAAGGGTCCACGATCAAAGTCATTATAATTATACTCTCATTCCCTAGATCCAGAGCTGATACTCGGATCACTTCCCTTTTATTTTTATTTATTTATTGTTCGCATTTTTTTCTTCCTATCTTTTATTAATTATGCGTTGGTTATGTTTGCTTTATTTTTTGTCTCAATTCGATTGCATTAATGTATGGATTAGGACTGCTCATTTAATTTAATTAATTAGTTAAAATCTTTGAATCGTTGCACTTTCGTATTACTATTAAGAGATTAAATTCTAAGTGGCATATCTCTTTAAGATTGACCCGTTAGCTACACGATACCGTGCGCTTGCGGTTATTTTTTCACAAACTGCTCGTTTAATTTAATTAATTAGTTAAAATCTTTGAATCGTTGCACTTTCGCATTACTATTAAGAGATTAAATTCTTAGTGGCATATCTCCTTGAGATCAACCCGTTAGCTACACGATAACGTGTGCTTGCGGTTATTTTTTTATTTCACAAACACTGAACAATAATGTATGCCATATACACCCTAGTCAAGATAATGGAAAACTTGATTCAATGCAAGATTGATATTTTGTGAATTTTCTTTTTACATGTGATCTTTTAGATCTCACTGAGTTTTTGGACTGTGTTCTAGATGAGCTCTAAACTTGTAATGTGGGCTATCTAGGGGATAACCTATCAATCAAGTTGCTGCAGTAGGCCCCTTCACATTGGCATGCGGGAGGCATAGAAGGGAAAGAAAAAACATTTTGGCTTAAGCCATTGAATTCCATGGCTGTTAGATTTAGTTTTTCTTTTTGGTTAAGACTTTGGTTTGTCTATTGAGAGTTGTTATAGGGTTGGAGTTTTCTTTTAAGAATTTTAATATGGAGGATCTGCAAGTTGATTTTTTGTGCTTTGGGTTCCCATCATCTTTAGAATTCCAGTAATCTGTTTTAATATGCTCTACAAATTATTGGTATCTAACCAAAACCTTATCAACACAAATTACGTGCTGCTAAATAGCTGAGATTTTAGCCTTGGTTACGTGACACTTTCTGATTGACTGATTCCAGTTATGGTTCCAGATCAATCTTATTAGAAGCATTTAAGATATTGAATTTTCTATTAAAAGACCCTTTCTTGAACTTTTTCTGAGCAAACTTTTGGGTTTTACATGCTACCACTGCTGTTTGGACTTCTACGTGGACCTCCTCTGGACAATTGTGAGGTTTATAAGTCTTACAAATGCTGCTGTCCATTAAGTTGAAACTGTTAGCTGCTTTCCACTAAAGTTCTGTCTGATTTGGCTTGTTTAGAATACGGAGACCTTTTTTCCCCCGCTGCTTTTTGAATGAAGGTTCATACCTAAATTCTGATATCCTATTGCATCTGTATGTATGCATATGGTTTATATCCTGGTCTAAGTGGAAATCCTATTCCAAGTTCTATTAGGATTTGGAATCCGGTTCCCACCTAACAACCTGTCAGAACAACCAAATCATATTCCTTAGGGTGGAAAATAGTCATCAGGATGAATCTTTCCTTGTTCGCAGCCACAGAGACTTTTTTCCTCACTATCTAGTGTTATTTTCATCATTGCCCTAGCTGTTACTGATATTGGACTGTTCTTGCTACTGTTAATCTTTGCTGCCTTCATTTTAGCTTGGTGTGCTGCGTAGTGGAATATTGTTTCTAATGTGTTCCCTGTATCTTACAGATATCAAGTGATGAAGCTGTGGAAACTGCAAAACAGTTAGCACTCCAGGAAGGCTTGTTGGTAAGTGTTTGTTTAAAATTATACGAAGGAAAATGTGCTCTAAAACCTCTGATTTGGGTTCCCTAAATATTTTAACTGAAACAAAAGTGACATTTTTTGTGCAGTAAATTCAAAAATTTCTTTTGGTTTCTGTGTTTGTGGCAGCACATTTGGTTTTACCATGATATTTGTTTACCTTTTTTTTTTCTTTCTTCACCCAAATGGGAATGAAAGAAATTTAAGGTAGAAGAAAATGAATTTTTTTTTGAATTATTCATGGTTGTGTAATTAAAGATCTAGACAAGAGATGGTTATTAAAATCTTACAGTGGAATTATTTTTTCCTATTTGAATCCAAGACATGCAATTGAAAGTGAAGCAAAATTCCATAACTAGATTTAGCCTTTCCTGTGAAGCAGGGGCTAAGGTTGTGTACATTTTCCCCACCTAGACCGTGCGAAAGCAAGCCTCGTGCACTGGTGCACTCTAGTGAATGTATGATTTCCTTTTTTGATGGTAAAAGAAATTCTATTAAAGATAACATAGTTAAGCTAACAAAATCATCTTGGAGTACAACAGAGAATTTTCCTGTTGTATGGCCAATCTCTAGGTTCTTGACGTACATTTTGCAATTTGGATAGCCATATTTACAAAAACTGGTGGAAACAATCTTATTATATAGATTTAACAAAAGAGAGACAAGCTGCAGAAGTGACGTCTTCCTAGTTGGACTAAGCAGAAGTTCAGACTTCTAGTGAGTTTGCTAGACCCCATTAATTGTGTCTGGTTTAGCATTTGAGAATATTGCCTTATTTCCCCATTGCTATTTGTGGTGGCAAGTACCAGTAAAGATTGATAAAATTCAGGTTAACCAATTTTTATCCATAGATTCATAGAATATATTCCTAGACAAAGATCCAAGAAAGTGGAACTCATGAGGGATGATTCGGTTCTTTACCCCAGGTGTCTTGCTGCCAAATATGTTTGGTCCACTAGCATGAAAGGAAAAGATGGGATACATACTGGGGATTTCTTACAAAATGCACAAGTAGGACCAACATTAGACCATTTAGACATAATTGATTTTAGGGGTAAACCTGCTTGAATAAGTCTCCATAAGAAAAGTTCCAACTATGGATTGATGTTAAAGTTTCCAAACACTATCCACTGCTTAGAAACTACACTTCTAACAACAACAAGCCTTGTCCCAACTAAATGGGATCGGTTACATGGATCATTGGCTTCCAATCAGCCTATTTGAGGCCATACTAGATACAAGGCCTAAGCTATGCATATCCTTTCTCGCCACTTCTTCAAAGGCTGTCTTTGGTCTGCCCATAGTTCTTCTCACTCCTTATCTCAACATTTTGCAAAAACACCCATACTTTCTGAGTGGAGAACTCTCCACTATTGGAGGCAAGCAACGCCAAAAATCAGGTCTATGAGCCGCACAAACTTTTAGAACCTCCAGCCCAAAGTGAGTAGGAACAAAATTATAAAGAAGCTCTCGGCTCCAAAGGGAGTTAGTAGTAGCCTCAGAGACCAACATGCAACTATTCAGTCTAGAGAAGGAAGGAGGCAAAGAATGTGATTTGACAGAAGGAATACAATTTCAAAACCAGAAGGTTTTTTTATCACCCCTATTGCAAACTTCAAAAGCTACAGGACTTAAGAATTGGCAGGACAGACTGATGCTATTCCATGTGCAAGAGCCATGCTTAGACATGGTTTTAGGGTAAAAAGGTGAGGTGTTATTAAAATACTTAGCCTTTTAAAATCTTGGCCGAAATTGAGTCAAGCTTAGAAAAGAAGTCTCAATGCCTGCTTCAAAAGGAGGGCTTCATTATGGAAATTGGCTTTCTAGAAACCTAACCAACCCACTTTGGTAGGAAGACACAAGATATCCGCTTGATGAGGGAAGAGTTGTAAGCCACTTTGTCAAAATTGATTTCTTGTCTAGAAAGGTTAGGGAATAGGCCAGGAGTAGCCTGATGTTGTAGTCCTGGGGTAGGCTTGCTATGGTGGGCTTTCATAATAGGAAGCAGAAGAAGGAGAAATAGGGTTTGGGAATTAGAAGATTCAAAGAATAATTTGGGTTGGGGATAATTCAACTTACTATCATTCAAGATGTTCTTGAACAGCAACTTGAATGGTAGAAATACTCTTAAGAAAGAAAATAGAAGAAGAGAAGAGAAGAAATCAAAGAAAGGGATAGCTATCCCGTCTGCATGGACAAACAGCACCGAAACTCTTATAAAAGTCATTCATTAATCAAATCATATATATAATGGCTTTTTTTTTTTTTTTTTGGGGGGGGGGGGTGGGGATGGGGGAGGGGATGCATCACATGTATATGGATCCTCTAAACCTCCTGATTAGACTTAAAAAGGACTCCTAATCACTCTAAAAGGCTAAAATATTTAAATAAAATCAAAACGTAAATCTATAATTATTTAGTATCCTTAACTCAAACTCACTCTAAAAGGCTAAAATATTTAAATAAAATCAAAACGTAAATCTATAATTATTTAGTATCCTTAACTCAAACACTGACTTAAATATTAAAATTACCTATTAATTCCATGTACCAGCATTACTCCCAATTTATGGGCTTATAAATTAGGCCCATTACGTCAATAAACCCAATACAAAGAGCCTAATGTCTATACAATCCATCCATGGACCAAAATTAAGCATTTGAAAGCTCAATTCCTTTTGAAAATTCCTAACTGCATCTACTCTCCTGGTGTTGAGAAAAACTCACCCACGAGTTTTGTAAAATGAGAGAATCAGCACCATGTGATCGACATCCACAAGTTGATGGGGTGATGTTCCAACGTGTCTCAAGGTCAAACGACTAATTGTTGTTATCGAATAACATCTCTTCAAGGTAATATGCTCGTGGGGTTTCACAATTGAATTTGGACCATCAAACAATTCATCAATAACTTCGATTAAACCATGCACATCAATTTGATTGTCTCTTTTATGGATCTCAATTTCTTCCATTTCTGACTCATCTTGTATCATAGAAATTGTTGTTAATATTGGCAAGCTCCCAAAGACCTGTTGTCAAGATTGAAAGCTCTTCTTGCATTTTAAGAATCTCTCACTAATCAAATGGGATAAATCGTCTAGATCAATCTCTATGTAGTGGGTTATCTCATTGGGGCTGGGTTTCTTTATTAGGGAACAGAGGAGAATGGGCAATTCAGTGAAGGAAGAGAGCGTACAGAAGACAAAAAGGCTTTTGGGGTGGGGATCTTTTTGGCTCTGATACTAGATGATGCAGGCCCAGGATAGGCCTGCTATGCTGGGCTTTCATGGGCAAGGAATTAGAAGAATAGGAAGAGGAAGAAGGGGAACTAGGGTTTGGGAATGTGAGCCTCATGGAAATTTTTGTCATGTGAATCTCATGGAAATTAGCAATATTTTCAGTATTATAATGTTAAAGCAAATGATCATTCAATCATGATTGGTCTACATCTGATTCCTTGTGACAGCATAGTTGGCATTACCTGATCATATAAATGACATAAACATTTGTCAATATAGATCATTGCAGTCAATGGCATGCCTAATATAACCCAAAGTAATACCTTTAACTAAAACAGAGCATACTGTGTGAGACTTCAAAGAAATGGTTCTTGAAAATAGTAGATCACTTTGTTGTGTTACTTTGGGCCTGTGGACAGTCAACGTGGATGGAATCTGTTAGTGTAGATTCTGACACTCCGCATGCTACTACCATACTTTGCATATTGACCTGAACATGCTCAAACTTAAGGGTGGTTTACTGTTCCAGCAGTCAAGTTACTCCCAACTAGGAAAATTTTCCTCTGGATGATCAGTTTTTCTCTCCATTAACTCTTTGCAAATTAATAAACTAGGTTAGCGGACAACATAAATCCTTTTTTTTTTTTTTTGCTGGTAAGAGGACAACATAGACCTTATCTGATCCAGGTGTATGCTGTTTACACCTGTATCACAATAAATATACCAGTAAGTTACTCAAACTGCTGACCTGATTATCTATTTGGTGGGGTGTAGGGATTTCTCTTCAGTTTTTCTTTTTAATTTTAAGTTCATATATTGAAAATTTCCATAACTTCCATATCTTCTTTTTGTTGTTTATGTAGGTGGGCATTTCTTCTGGAGCAGCTGCTGCTGGTGCTATAAAAGTTGGAAAGAGACCTGAGAATGCTGGAAAGCTAATTACGGTATGCATATTGTTAATTGTTGGTTTTCTTTGTAACTGTGATTTACAATATTTTTTCTCTTCTGGGTAGAGGAGCGAAGGAAAAAATTATTCTATGAGTTTAAATATATACTTTTTGATTATCTCAGCTGATTTGATCCATTCAATGGAAACTTGTTGTTCAAACCCGCAGCTGACAGAAACATGCAATCCTCATAATTGCTAGCTCTTTGTTCCACATGATTCTCTATATTGTTTGTAGTCGTTTGCCTATATCCAAACAATCCACATGAATAATCCTTGTTCCACATAATTACTTTCCTTCATCGAGACTCTTTTTCCCTCTACCCAAATCTCAAGATAATTTTCCTACCCAATTAGAGAAATGAAACTAAACTAGTTAAAGTAGATTTTCCAGGGAAAACTGTTCATCTGGAGTTGATCAGATATGTGAGATATATAGAATTTTTTTTTTAAGATTTGGTGGTGGTGTTAAATTGCATTCAGTATGGGAACTTGTCATAATAAAGTTCTGGAACTTCCTCAATGTCTTGTGTTCGTTAAGAGGCTTCATTTATCCAACACTGTTTGTTAATAGGATTTTTTTTCATTGCTACTTGCAGGTTGTGTTCCCAAGTTTCGGTGAGCGATATCTTTCTACTGTTCTTTTCCAATCAATCAGAGAGGAGTGTGAAAAATTACAACCTGAGCCTTGAGGGTTATTTCAATGAGTCTTACTGTACCAACTAAAATCAATCATTCATGCTTTACTTTTGTTTCCCATCACTTGGTCATCCTCAAGTTGAGGTTGGTGGTTATAGAAACTAAAATGTAAAAGCAAGTGTTGCTAAGTTCCAAAATGAGAACAACTTTGATGCTGATTTCTGGATGAGCCAAGAAAATTTCTGCTTTATGACATTTTTTTCCAGCCATGTTGAATTACAGAATCTTTATGTATGTGAGTCCACGTGAATGGATGTGAAGCATTTAATTAGATGGAATCTATGATGTGGGATCCACTTTTGGTGATTCTATCTAGATTCGCATATATCTACTTGAGTTGAGTGAACTTGGGAAAAAATCGTTTGCTATGCACAGTAGTGCACTACCACAAAAGACATGTGGATTATGCCAAACAAAAAGGTTGAGATTAGAACAGATTTAGATAATTTAAACCTAGTAGTGAGGTCCATTAAACGTACACCTGCACGTTTCTGAAAACCCACCCATTTACATTTAATATAATTTACATTATGAAGCTCCTGATTAAAACAAATTCTCAAGAGAGGGCTCAATTTGGTTGAAATAAAATGAATGAATTTTACCAAATCGCAACCCTAGCTTACTTTCCCCATCTTGAAATCCCGATAGGTGATGGTTTGAATGACAATAATTGTCATTTGAACCTCGAAGGGTGGCTCAGTTGACAAAAGACCAACGCTTCCATGTAGGAGGTCAAAGTTCGAATCCCTTTAAGGCCAGAGGCAAAGCCTTGCCTATATTAATTATCAAAGCTCCTCTGAAGATAAAGTCAAGATGGGCTTAAATTGGTCTAAATGAACCTTAGATTTCATATAAAAAAAAAAAATAAAAAAATTATGCTATTTGAGTGAGTCACAAGAACAATGGGAAAAAAAAAAATCTTCTGTTGTGCATAGCAATGCACTTATATGCCAAATAGAAGGCTATGATTAAAGATTTGATTTTAAATTGAAAAAGATTCTCAATTGTTATAAATAATATTTATTTATAGATGTCTATTACCCCCAAAGAGATTGTACTTCCAATTAAATATTTCAATTACCTTAGGATGCAATCTTGATGATTCACATTTCCATCTTAATTGAAGATCATAGTTATCTCAACACACAATATTGGTAGTCAATATTTTCATTATATGCATCTTCTATCTTGGGCGGCAATCTATCCTTCCATATCAAGATTATCTTATTGTGTGTGAGAATCATATATTATATTTCTTTGTAATGATATTACCATATCAGAGAAGATGTTAGTTCCATTATAAATATGTAATGACTAACTCAATAAAAGAGTTGAACTTATCTTGTTTTTTTCTTTGCATTCAATATATCTTTTTTATTTTATAAAACATTATCAGCACGACTCCATTCGAAATAATTGTGCATGACTCCGCCAAAAAGTATTGTGTTTTGTGAAGAAAGACGAGAAGCTATATATCATTATGCTTTCTATTCCAAAGTGAAAAGAATGATCGACCTCCCTACGCGTTTCTGTAAACAATGGATGAATTTGCCTTGTCCATCTTGGAAGGTAAGTGCATTCATAATAAAAATGTATATGTTTTATTGAATCTAATAATCAAACAAATAATAAGATATTAGGTTGTCTTAATGATTGTGGTTTGTCATTAACCAATCTAAACATAATGATTTTTTTTTGAATAGGTAGCTGATAATATTAGAAAAATAATGTACAAAAATTACATTCGATAATAAATATTTTCCTTTGCATCATCACGAACAATATCCGTGAGGGCAGAATGTATTCCCCCCGGATCAAAATGGATCAACGACGCCTCAAGAAGGAGGCTAGCCAAAAAATCCACACCATAGTTTAACTCTCGGACATGATGCATGAACACACACTCGTGAACTATCGCTGAAGGAAGCGATCTCATGAATGAGCTCTGCAGCGAACCAAGGGAAACGATGAGTTCTACAAATCATCAAGATGGCTTCTCTGGAATCAGATCTGACTTGGACACACTGAATACCCATTTGGATAGCACGCTGCAAGCCTAGTCGAATAGCCGATAACTCCATCAAGAGGATGCTATTTTCTCGGGAAGGCACCAACCGAAGCAAAGATGACTTTCCCTTTATAACATAATGGTTTTATTTATTGTATATAGTGGTTGTTAGTTTTGCACCACAAACATTATTAAATTAATGCACATAAAGTTGCAAGATTTGAAACTATAAATGAATACAGTTATGCAGATGCACATGAAATTTCAAGATTTGAAACTGTAAATGAATACAGTTCTGTAGATGCACATGAAATTTTTTTCAAGATTTGAAATTGTAAATTAGTACAGTTCTGCAGATGCACTTAAAGTTGCAAGATTTAAAACTGGATTGCAAGATTTAAAACTGTAAATGAATACAGTTCTGCAGATGCACATAAAATTGCAAGATTTGAAACTGTAAATTAGTACAGTTCTGCAGATGCACATGAAATTGTAAATAAGTATAGTTTTGCAATTTTAAAATTAGTTCTCAAATGAAATTGTGGAGAAAATATTATTGATGAAAATGACTTTTCATACTTCAAATGTACTATTACAATAGAAATATCATGAAAAAGAGAGTTAAGAAATACTCGGAATGATATAATTTTTTTTTTTGTAGCTGAGTAAAATAATGAACTATAAACGAAAAATTTATGAAGCTTGTCCTATTTCTGCTTCATTCCCTTAAGTGAATGTAGCTATTTATGATAAGCCTAAAAGAAAGCAAAATTATAGTCCATGGTCATACTATGGATGTGGATGAAGCAAAAGACGGAATAATTGCCGTCATTATGATAAAAATAAATAAAAGAATAATAAGGATTCTCAGTATAACTTTTCAAGGAGTGAAGATAATATTTGTTATCGATGTGGTGTGAAAGCCATTAGGCATGTATCTATCGTAATCCACAATATTTCGTTAAGCTTTGTCAAGCTTTAATTAAATAAATAGAAAATGATGAAACGCTGCAATTGGAAGTTGTTCCTCCTCCTTTGTCTTCTATCTCAATGAGGGATGAAGGCTCTTCTCGTCGGAAGCCTGGTCGTCCTAAGAAGGCTCATGCAGTGAAGAAAGTGGCTACAAGTAAGAAGGGTTTGTTGGCAAAGGAATTCAAGAAGGTAGATGCTACGTTAGGGAAAGTCTCTACAGTAAATAAGAGCCTCTCATTGGGAGAGGAAAGTGCTGCTTTGTAACTGTTGATATGAAGCTTTTCTTTTGGAGTATTCGCGGCATTGGTAATGCGTCTGGTAGGAGGGCCCTTAAAATGTTGTTAATGACTCATCAACCAGACATTTTTTGTGTCACTGAACCAAAAGTGGATGTCAGTAAGTGCCAAATTCTCTTTATTAATAGATTGGGATATTCTTCTAATTTTGTGTATAATTTTTGGAAAAAGAAAGTTTTGAATCTTTGGGTCTTTTGGAAGAGAGAGTTGCAGCGGCCCTTTGTTCTCTCTTCATCTAACCAACAACTCTCTCTTCAATTCAAGTGGCAAGGTGTGCAATTTGGTCTATTAGTGGTTCATGCTTGTTGTGATAGATCTGATCGCAGACGGCTTTGGGAGGATCTTATTGCTCTCCCTTTGTCCAGCTTACCATTTTTTGTTATGGGGGTCTTTAATGCAATGTTACGGATGTCTGAAAGGAGGGGTTCAAGTAGATTCCAGCTGGGTGCAACAGTTGATTTTTAGGCTACCATTGATGCTTGTGAGCTTTTTGAAGTTCCATCTTCGGGTAGGAAATTTACATGGTCAAACCAACACAAAGTTGGTAATGTTCGTTCGATCCTTGATAGAAGTTTCTTCAATGCCAGATGGTTAGAGTTGTTTGGTGATTCTAAACAGATCACTCTTCCAACACACTCATCAGATCACTCTCCGATTTGTGTCTTTGTTGACAAAGGTGTCAAACCGGTAAACTCTCCTTTCAGGTTCAATAATTTTTGGATGACTGACGATTCTTTTTTGGAGGTGGTTCGTTTGGCTTGGATGGAACATGTTGTTGGTGATCCAATTTTTGTACTAGCACAGAGATTGAAGAATGTTAAGCAGCGTCTTAAAGCATGGGCAAAAATAACCTTTCCTAATCTTTTTATTGAAGTACAACAAGCGGAGAAAGATCTAGCATCCTTTCAAACTGATATTGATCAACTTGATATGACAGATGAATATTTTGATCAAAAGGCTTCCTTGAAGTCAAAACTTGTACAAGCAATGGATCGTCTAGACTCTCTTCTTCGGCAGAAAGCAAAGGTCAGGTGGTTGAGGGAGGGAGATAGGAATTCAAAAATTTTCCATCTCTCTACTAAACTTAGAAGGAATAAAAACTCTATTAAATCTTTGCGAAGAATGGATGACACTTGGACATCAAGTTTGGTTGAACTGCAGGATTATGTGGTGACTTACTTTGAAAATTATCATAAAACTGGTTCCTACTTGGGGCACCCAGAGTTGTTGTCTGTGATTCCAAAAGTGCTGATGGATGATGATTGTTTATTACTTGAAGGTTTGCCCTCTAATGAGGAGATCAAAGGAGTGGTATGGGACCTAGATCCTGACAGTTCTCCAAGACCAGATGGCTTTCCAGGAAGTTTTTTCCGCAAATGCTGGGATATTGTTTCAGCAGATTTTGGGGCTGGAGTTCAATCCTTTTTTCGAAAAGGGAAACTTCCAAAAGAGGTAAATAATTGTTTCCTTACTTTAGTTCTCAAGGTGGAGAATACAGATACACTGGACAAATTTCAGCCTCTATGTATGTAAAATCCAGCCCAAACCTAACCAAGACACCCTATTTGTTTTGGGATAAAGAAAGACATGTTTAATGTTAGACCTTGAAGTCAGACCTTGATTTCAATGTTGTTATCCTTGAAAGCCTTAGGAGGCCATGTCCAGCCTTATCCTAACCTTGACCCGGCCCGGAATCTGTTATGTTTGTAGGTCCGAAGACCCGAAGTGGTGGGAGAAGTCCTTGTGGACCCTTTTGGGTGATGATTTGGTGTCGAAACCCAAGCCCATGGACATTGACGATGATGCCCCTCACTTGAGAGCATTGTCAGTGTTAGTTTTGAATCTGCGCACCGAAGAGGGGTGAATTAGTTGAAATACCTAATGAACTTCTGTTCTCAATCCGAAAGTATTTCCCGAAACTAGACTTCTTGATGGACTTGTAGGAGAAAACCCCACTCAATTTGACCCCATATATCCCTCCGAATCCGCATCCGAAGTTGTTGAACTATTCCTGAGAATTCTGTTGAAACTACGTGGTCGAATCGTAAAATCCAGCTTTTACCTAACCTTGACCCGACCCGGTCATTGTTGTGTTTGTAGGTCCGAAGACCCGAAGTGGTGGTAGGAGGGACTTGTGGGCCCTACTGGTTGATGACGTAATGTCGGAACGAGGAAGAGAGCCTGAGACAAGGGAGGAGAAGAGGAAGAGGAGAAGGAGATAAAAGGAGGGCAAAAGAAGGACAAAAAGACGAGGAAGAGGAGAAAAAGAAAGAGAAGAAGGAAAAGGGAAAGGAAAGAAAGGGGAAAGGGAAAGACAAAGAGAAAAAGGGAAAGATAAAGATGGAATAAAAATCCGAGAGGAGCCAGGAACAGGGAAGGGGAGAGCCTAAGAATGGAGGGGAAGATTTCATCAAAGAAATCCTCTACGTACTTAAAGGAGACTTCTCTCTAAATCTACTCATCTTTTTATTAGGGGACCAGGCAAGGGGAACCGAACATGAGAACCAAACCCAACAATGATGTTAGATAGATATGATGATCACCTATGATATTAACTAAATTAGATTTATGCACCAACGCTAACCAAAAGAGATGAAGCAGAGTAACTAATCTATACCTGCATATGTGTTCCATGTTACTCTAAAGATTCACAATCCCCCATGTTCCTAATGCAGAGATGAGCCAAGCAGACCTACAACTCTAACCTTAATATGCGATTTGGGGATTCCAAATGGACCATTGGATTATGAAAGTTCTTGATAATTAGTGTCCCCAATGGTTAGACTATCTCAAGTGGGATGAGAGGAAGAAAAGGCAAGAATCCAAAAAGTAGCGGGGAAGATTGGGATACTATTGGGAGAGACAAATGAGAAAGAGGCAACAACGCAGGAGTGATTCAAGTCGATTTAACCTTTCATATATGCTTGTTAGGACTTAAGGCTATTTGGGCCACTGTGTGATCTGGACCATTTATCCGATTCAAGGTAAGGATAGTTACGATATAATTACCTAAGATATGGAATTTTGACTGGTATCCTAACTAGTAAATATAGTTTCTATCATATCTTATCATTTTAGACTGTAATATGTCTTCAAGGAGCTGTGTTACACATGTATCAATGTCTATCATGTTTATAATAATATATGATGACTTATGTCAATGTCATGAGTTAAATGTTATTATGATGTTGTATCGGAAGATATGATGAACTTGGGCATGTGATTGCTAAGTATAACTTGGGATGAGGGGACCAGGGGCCGGACAGGAGGGAATAGTAGGGATGTTCTCCGAAGGTGTCCATCAACGCCGGGTTATGAATGACATACATAGGACTGTCTAGATGATGGCAGGATGTCCCACATATCAGACCCGATTGGAAGGGAGAGACGAACAACGTGGTAGTAGTGTGGATTTGTGGGGCCAAGAGGATCACTCGTGAGAGGACATAAATTGCAAGGACCGAAAGGGGCCATGTATTGTTAGGGTTGCAAATGGGTAGACTTGGGCTCAGAGCACTCAAGACCAGTGAAATGATCCGTGAGAGGGACAGAGAGCTGTTACATGGGATGACCAATAGGGTGATGAGTCGGTGAGTAATATGGATAGTGGAAGGATACGGAAAAGATCCCGAGAGGGGAGGAATTGACATATCGGAACTGACATGATATGATTAAGTAGATGACTGCATGGGCAGGCTATACCGACAAGCGAAACAGACCAAAGGTGATGTGAGAGAGTGGGACGAAACCCCAACCAGGATTGTCAGAGGGATGGGACCAATCCGGGATGAGTGAGAGACTACCAAAGAAGTATGGTGAGACTTAAAGCATGTCTACCAAGATGAAGATACTTAGAATAAAACATATGCATTATATGCTCATATCATCGATATAGTTATGATTATCTTGTGGTTTATGCGTGATGGAATAATCTTGAGTTCTGAACTCATCCGGCAATATTTTGTTAGGCTATTCTACGGGGATTACGATGGCACCCTGAGGCGGACCGGATACTCATACTACTAGGAGGCAGCTAAGAAGACGGGAATAGAAGAAGATAGGGAGGGGTTAGCCCGGAGTTGTATGGGAGCAGTATGTTGGATCTCCATGGTCCCACCTTGAGGAGGACATATCCATGTGGAGGAGACTTATGAGTAGTTACCACTCTTTGTGAGATTAAACTAAAAGAATGTAATAACTTTAACCTACCTATAACGAGACTGTACTAACTAAATTGACCTCACTGCTGGTGAAGGAGTGGATTGGTTAATTTATTGATTTGATATTTATTTCCGCACTCGATTATCCATGTTATCTTATCCCTAAATTCTATTGTTGATTGTAGCTAAATGATTGTCATGATTGTGTTATTGGATGTGGCTGATGTGGTCTTTGAACTATGGATCTTGGGGTGTGGATCACATCCGGGTATGCAGGATAGGGTACCGGGGGTGGATGAAGATACTATGGGATACCATCAACAAGGAGACAAAAGCGATTGAATAAAAATGTGCTTTGGATATTCCTTCCTCCTTAAGTGAAACCCGAACCTCAAACATTATTTCACCATCAACATGAGAAGGGGAAAGCTCCTAAGCCTCCTCTTGGCTGGGTGTTGATCTTCTTAAGAATCCTTGCTCTCTTCTCTAACTCTCTACAAGGTATGTAATCTCTCACTCTCTCTTTAATCTACTTCTACCTCACCTTATTCTTGCTGTTGGGACCATGGCCAAGGTGCAACAACCTTGCAAACACCTTGCCATGAGTCTTCTTTACCTAATACATTCATGTTTTCCCCAATCTTGCTATGATTTACTTACCTTTTGATCATTAACTATGCATTTCCATGATTTGTTGCTCACCAACTTGCTTTATTAACCAAAACTGAAAGGTAGCCTATGATTAGCCTAATTTCTACCTTGCTTATGATTACAATAATGCTCCTAATCTATTCCCTACCTAATTCACTATGTTTCCCCCCAATTTGCATTAAGTAATAACCAATGCCATGATTTCCAACTCTTGAACTTGATATGCCAATTTGGGGATTTCTAAATTGACCATTGGATTATATTATTCTTTGATAATTAGTGTCTCTATATTGTGTTTGAACTGTTCCCCAAGTTTCGTATCGATCCGAGACCCGAAAGACCAATTTTGAGCCAAAACTCAAAAATCCAACTTGCTGTCCGAGACTCTTTGGGTCGATATCTGTTGGTCGATACCATCGACCCAATGTATCGACCAACAAGGTTGCTGTCAGAAACTTTTGCCCAGTTTTGATCCATTCGATCTTCGATTGTTTTGATTTCTTCTCTAACCCTTCATGTATGTTTGTTTAGGGCTTTAAGACAATAATTGGACCATTCTCTTGTGACTTCGGATCATCTTCTTCACAATTTGAGGTAAGGACGGTTATTGCCTTATAACATAGACTGTATGACTTTTACACTGTTGTTGGTAACTTAGTAGACTTAACTTATTAGTTGATTTTAGACATCATATGACTACTGTAGTTACCTTATGACAGTAGCACCATGCTTAATTACTTGGTTTATCATGTTTACTTATTCTTGTCATTTATTTACACACTGTATTATGAGATGTTATGACATGTTTTCAATATGATAATGTATTGTTGATATGTAATGGATGGAAATAAGCATGTGATTGCTTAGGTATGATTTGGGATTGGGGAGTGCCCTACTGGTACTTCTGTCATTGGACATCGGAGGGAATAGTATGGGATGTCCTCCGAAGATGCCCATCGACGCTTTCCTGGATCATTGGATAGGATGTCCCTGTCGTATCAGACCCGAATCGGAAGGGCATTGAGACCGAACGACCCGTGGTAGTAGTGTGGATTTGTGGGTGCTCAAGACCGGTAACCATCCCGTGAGAGGACATAAATCGCATTGCGGATACCCGAAAGGGGCCATTTATTGGTAGAGTTGCAAATGGCTAGACTTGGGCTCACGGGCGCTCAAGACCGGTGAAATGATCCGTGAGGGGACGTGAGAGCTTCCCGTCTACTATTTGTGGATGACCAATAGGGTTGATGAGTCCGGTGGGTAATATCCGTGACTCTAGTGTGAAGGATACCGGAAAGGATCCCGAGAGGGGAGGAATGGACGTATCTGGAACTGACATGATATGACTAAGTAGATGACTTGCATTGGGCTAGGCTTTACTTTGACATGTGCCAATACTTAGACCATATGGTGATGTGAGAGAGTGGTGACCGAAACCCCCAACCATGGATTTGTCCTAGAGGGATGCAGGACCCAATTCCCCCCGGTGATGAGTGACTGAGACTACCTAAAGAAGTATGGTGCTATGATTTAAAGCATGTCTACCCTAGATGACCAGCATACTCAGAGTTAGATTCATGTTTGCATCATATGTCTCATATCATATTGCATCATGCTATGTTGTGCATCATATGATTTATGTTATTATGGAATAACTTTCCTTGCTGAGTTCTTTTGAACTCACTCATTTTTGCAACATATTTTGTTAGACTTTTCTGCAGGTACTACTACTGTTGACTGTGACGGTCAACACTTTGAGGACTAAGTTGATGACTCATACCACTTTGGCTACGGTGACTACATCTGTGAAGGCTATCAGTTCAAGACTCATATTTGTCAGGAGTAGATCCAGCGTGGCTTAGTTTCTTATGATTATGTTATTGAGGAGACATTGTATAAGCTAGAAGAAAGCGAACTAGTTGCTTACCATCCTCCTTGGAGTCGTTGTAATCTTTACCTATCGATCTACCTCCCACACGTTGTAGAGTATATCGCTATACTCTATAGTTGTCTTGATTTGGTACTGTATCCGACTCGATGTTCTTTGTGATCCTCTATGATCATTTCTTAACTTTTATTATTAGATTACTTGAATACCATAATTTGTTCTGCTTTGATTATATTATTGTGCGATTGGATATGATGTCCTAAATCGGATCGTTGGGGGGATCACTCCCGAGTAACCCAGATAGGGTACCCCCTGGGTGGATATTGGGCGGGATGTGACAATGTATAGGGAATTTTTTTTGCAAAGCATTGTCAAAGATAATGGCTTCTTGGCTGAGTCCTCTTTTGCCTAAGCTTATTTCTGAGGAGCAATGAGCTTTCCAGAAAGGTAAGATGATTTCTGAAAATATTGCTATAGCTTCCAAACTTACAAATATTTTTCATTATTCTATTAGAGGGGGAGGGATGAGAATTAAGATTGATATTATGAAGGCTTATGATACTCTATCATGGGAGTTTTTATTCTTGGTCTTGAAGACTTTTGGATTTTCAAATAGATGGGTTGGTTGGATTCATGATATGCTTCAGTCTACTAGAATCTCAGTTTTATTGAATGGGGGACCAGTTGGATTCTTTGGAGTTGAGAAAGGGCTTCGGCAAGGGGACCCTTTATCTCCTCTTCCTTTTCTTCTTGCAGAAGAGGTACTATGCATGGGCCTTCATTCTTTGATAGTTTTTGGTAGATTGAGAGCTTTGCCAGGTCCCAGGGGAGTAGAAGTTCCTTCCGTACTGATGTATGCTAATGATATTTTTATTTTTTCAAATGCTTCTGTATGTTATGTTAAAGCTTTGAAAATTTTCTTATTGAAGTATCAAGAATTTTCAGGTCAACATATCAGTTTGGAGAAGAGTAAGCTTTTTCTTGGACGTGTGCCTCCTAGTCGGAAACAGAAAATTGTGGACATATTAAATATTCCAATTGCTCTCTTTCCTAATTGATATATGGGGGTAGATATTTTTAAAGGACGAGTTACTCGTGTCAGATTGCTGTCAGTTTTAGACAAGATTAAGAATCGGTAGAGTGGAGTTGGTACGTTCAGTTATTTCTAGCATACCGATTCATAATTTTTCAGTGTACTGGTGGCCTAGCTCTATTATTTCTCAAGCAGAGGCTTGGATGCATAACTTCATTTGGACAGGGAGTACAGAGGCTGTGAAAAAGGTTACAGTGTCTTGGGCAAAACTATGTACTCCAAATGTGAGGGTGATTTGGGTATTCAGAGATTAAGAGATGTCAATTTTGCTTCCTTATGCAAGTTGGCTTGAACAATTAAACATAAATACTCTGGTTTTGCTCATTTTTTAAAGGGGAAGATGGTGGACAACATGGGATATTTAAAGATTTATGAGCCGCAGTCATCTTTGATTTTTGGATTGAGGAAGTTTTGGGGTTTTGTTCAAGCTAATGAACAGTAGTCAGTTGGAGATGGTCAGAATATAAATTTCTGGTTTGACAGATGGTTGGGGAATTTTACCATTACAGACTATGTTGGTATTCCTCTAGATCTAGAGGGTCATTCGAAATTGACTGTTGCAGATTGTTTATAGCAAAGGGAGTGAAGATTTCCGTCAGTGGACAATGCCAAATTTCAAGAGGTAATCTCTCTTATTATGTTATATCCCTGTTCCTTGTGCTGGTTTTGTTGATGTTTGTCATTGGCAAGGTTCGGTGGGGGGAGAGTTTTGTTTTCGATTGGCATGGGATCTCTATTGTAGAAAAGGAGAACAACTAGAATGAGCTAAAAGTATTTGGAAGACTTCTTTGCAGCCTAGACAACAAGTTTTATGTTGAAGACTTTTTCATGATAGGCTACCTGTTGATGTTTTGTTGACTCGGAAAGGGATTAAGTTGGCCTCTCGTTGTAATCTATGTGGTAAAGCTTCAGAGGGCATAGGACATCTCTTTCTTCATTGCTCATTTTCACGTGGATGTGGAGAAGCTTTTGCAGCAAAGTTTGGTTATAGCTGGACAGTAAAAAGATTCGATTGTAGAGTCGTTCAAGGCTTGGAAACACTAGGCTTCACAGTCTCCTTTACTGACTGCTTGGATTAATGGATGTTGCTTGCTTTTATACTTTCTTTGGATGGTCCGCAATCAAATCCAGTTTGAAAATTTTAATTTTAGGACTAATGAGGTGGTGAGTTTAATTTTTTCAGACTTATTACAGTTTGGCTTTAAAATGGATGGGAGAAAAGTAACTCCTACCATTTTTTCGGATGCAAGAAGACTGGGCCTTCACTTCTCTGTCTTTAGTGCTGCTCCTCCACAAGAAATTTTTTGGTGTCCCCCTGCAGCAGGTTAGGTTAAACTAAATATTGATGGGTCTTCTTTAGGCAATCCAGGAAGGTCTGGTGGTGGAGAAGTATTTCGAAATGAAGTTGTTGCGGTGGTTTTCAATTTCAGTATTTTTTTAGATATTAAAATCAACTTTGAGGCTGAATTGGAAACTTTCATTCACGGATTACGTTGGGCAAGGCATTTACAAATTACAAAGTTTTGGGTAGAAAGTGATTCAAAAGTTGTGGTGACTTTAATACAGCAGAAGAAAATACCTTGGTATGTCTTTCATATGTGGAGAGAGTTACAAGAATATTTGTTGACTATAGATTGGAAGATTTCACATTGCTATCGTGAAACTAATACAGTGGCAGATTTTTTGGCAAAATTCAGCAGCTAGGACATGAACTTCTGATATTAACATTCCTTAGTCAGCTTCAATCCTTAATGAACTTGATGTGGATGCCTCTAGACGTCCTAGATTTCGTTTTATGAGTAGGAACCAGTGAGGAAGGGTGTATTGAGGGCAACAATTGTTGCCGGTAAAAGAGGTTGGTTCCTTATAAGGTATTAATTGATGTATTTTTAATATTTCTTCTTCGCTTAATATAATGATTCTTTTAGCGGGAAAAAAAAAGAAATAGAAATACTGTAGAGATAAATTGGATTTTCCAAAATCATGATACTTGAGCAATTTTTGCCTATAAAATGGATGATTTTGATAGCCTCATAGATACTACACATCTAGATGCTACAAACTCCTTTGAAGATAATAGTTGAAGATTTAATTATGTTAGTAGAGTTCAAAAAAAAAAAAAAAAAAAGGTTAATATTATATTAGTTTTTAATTATTTTCTCTTCAAATCTCATCTCATATGTTAGTTTATTTTAAATTTAATCTTCTTCCCTTGTAATTTTTTTTAATTTGACTTTCTATATATATTTTGATTTAATGTTTCATTTTGATTAAGAATGTGAATATTCTGTTATATGCTATGACGCATATTCTTTTATATGTTATAATGTTCATACAATAATTGATAGTACAACATTGATTGAAAGCTCCGAAAGAGCTAATCTATTATTATCTGGGAGATGAAATTGGCTATAAATAATGCATTATTTTGTAGTAAGTCTCAAAGAAACTTATAAAGTTTTGTAGATATGTGTCAAAACGATTGATACTAAAAATGATGGTAAAAGTAAATATTTGTGCATTACTAAAAAAATGTTAGACATTTTCTCCCAGTTTATGTTACACAAATATTCGCATGGTTGAAACATATGCTTAGGTAAATCAAAAGAACATTGATTCCAATAGTTTTATTGTCTGGAATGACCGGTTGGACCATCTCGGATCAAATATGATGTGAAAAATTATTAAAAATTCAATTGTCATTTATTGAAAAACTAGAAGGTTCTTCAATTCAATTAATTGAATTTTCTTGTGCTACTTATTCTTAAAGAAAATCTATTATTAAATATTTACTAGCAAAAGTTGAGATGAGCATTTTGTGTTTTTTAAACGTATACAGGGTGAAATATATGGGCTCATTCACCCATCATGTGGACCATTCAGATAAAATATGATTTTAGTAAATGTATTTATAAAATAGTCACATGTATGTTCATTATGAATTCGCAATTTGGTATTTGTGAGATTGTTGCTCAAATAATTAGATTAAGAGCACAATGTATGGATTATAAAATAAAGACACTTTGTCTTGATAATTTTGGTGAAATTATATCTCAGGTTTTATGATTTTTGTATACCAACTGAGATCACACTTGAATAGCATGTTGTTCATGTTTATATCAAAATGGTTTGGCAAAATCATTTATGAAACGTCTCAAATTAATAGCTAAATCATTGTTTATGAGAACAATACATCACTTATACGCATCAAACGAGTAAATTGTTATAAATTCTCCCAATTATAATTTGCTTAAGTTAATAAGCCAAATATTTCTTATCTTAAAATTTTTAGATGTGTGGTTTATGTTCCAATTGCTCCACCACAATGCACAAAGATGAGTCCCCAAATAAAGTTGGGAATATATGTTAGATATGAATCTCCTTATATAATCTAATATTTTGCCAATGATAAGAAGATTTATTTAAAGCAAGACTTGATGATTATTATTTTGATGAATTAGTTTTTCCAACATGAGAGGAAGAAAATAAATAGTTGGAAAAAGAGATTGATTGTAATGCATTATCATTATCTCATTTAGATCTTCGTACTGAGCAATGTGAACTTGAAGTTCAAAAGATAATGCATTTTCAAAATATTATGAATCAACTGCCAGATTTACTTACTTGCTAAGAGTTACTAAATCTCATATTCCAGCTGCAAATGCTCCAAGTAGGATTGATGTTTCAGTAGGACAATCTATCAATGCAAATGAAATTAAACCACGTTTAAAAAGTAGAAGATCAATCGGTTTCAAGGATAAAATCCTAGAAAAATGAGTAAATGAATAAAGATGATCATAATATAGAGACGATTGATTATGAAAATCTTGAAGACATAACTTTCTATAAAACCTCAGAAGAGGTTCAGGTACCTGAAAATAATGAAGAGATCTCGATTAGTTATGCCATTGCAGGAAAAAGATGGAACCGAAAATATAAAATTTTCGACAACATTTTTGCATATTATATTATTGTTGAAATAATGCGATAAGACGATGATCTTGAACATAAATTTGTTGATGAATGTAAATGAAGAAATGATTGGCCAAAATATAAAGATGCAATTCAAGCATAAGTGAATTCGCTTGAAAAAAATAAAGTTTTTGGACATGTAGTCCAATATCTGAAGGTATAAAGCTAGTGGAGTACAAATGAGTTTTCGAACGAAAAATAAAATGAGAAAAAGAATGAAATTTTGATATATAAAGCATGAATTATGGCACAAGAATTTTTGCAAAGGCCTAGAATTGATTATATGGAAACATGTTCTCTTGTGGTAGATGCAATCACCTTCAGATATCTTATTAGTCTAGCAATATATAAAAATTTTGACATGCGCCTAATGAATATTATTATAGGCTATTTATTTGGCTCACTCGAGTGTGAAATTTGTATGAAAATTCCTAAAGGATTCAAAAAGCACATAAAAATTCCTAGGAAGTTTGTTTAATAAGGTTTCAGAGATGATCAGGACATATATGGTACAATCTCCTTAGTGGATATTTACTAAATGAAGGGTATATAAATGATCCAATTTATTATTGTGCCTTTATTAAATGATATAGATCTAATTTTAATAAGTGTATATGTTGATATTATCGAAACTTCCTGAAGAGTTTCCAAAAGTAGTAGATTAGTTGAAGAAAATCTTGAAAAGACAATGTTTTGTCTTTACTTATAAATTAATCATTTGATAGAATATTCATTCATCAATCAACCTCTATAGAGAAGATTTTGAAGCGATTTTACATGTATGAAATATATTCATTGAGTCCTCCAATGGTTGTGAGATCGCTCGACATAAATAAATATTCATTGTGACTCTAAGAAAACAATGAAGAATTTATTGGTTTTTAAGTATTATATTTTAATGCAATAGGGGCATTAATGTATCTTACTAATAATATACAATCAAATATAGCATTTTCTATAAGTGTATTAGCAAGATTTAGCTCTTCTCCAATACAATGACATTGAAATATTATTAAGCATATATTTCAAGTACGTTCGAGGAATTATTGACATTATGTTATTTTATGAATGTGGATATCAACTTACTTGTTATGCAGATGCAAGATATTTATCTGATCTACATATAATTAGATCTCAAACATGCTATTTATTCACAAGTGAAAGTTAGTTATTTCATGATGTTCAACAAAACAAACTATAGATGTCACTTCTTCAAATCATGTAGAGATAATAGTGATTCATGAAGTAAATAGACATATATTTGGTTAAAATCAGTGATACAACATATTCAAAAAACATGCAGTCTTCTACTAGAAGAAGGGGTTTCAACAATGCATAGCTCAATTGAATGGATGATACATCAAAGGAGATAAGAACGAAACATATTTCACCAAAATTATTCTTCACTCATAATCTTCAACAAAATGATGAAATCGATATTCATTGAATTCGTTCAAGTGATATTTTGGCAAATTTATTTACTGAGGCATTGTTTACTTCAAATGTTGAGAAGCCAGTATATGATATTTGAATGTACGTACTCAAAGATATTCAATGATGTTATTATCAGGGGAAGTAAAATACATGCTACACTCTTTTTCCCTTAACCAAGGTTTTGTCCCACTGGATTTTTCCGGTAAGGTTTTTAATGAAGCAGCTACCAATATGCATTATTTAGATATGTATATTCTTTTTCCTTCATTAAGATTTTTTTCTCACAGAGTTTTTTCTTAGTAAGATTTTAACGAAATACATTATCTATTGATGGACATCCAAAGGGGAGTGTTATAAATAATATTTATTTATGAATGTCCATTACCCCCAAAGAGATTGTACTTCCAATTAAATATCTCAACTACCTCAGGATGCAATCTTGATGATTCACATTCCCATCTTAACTGAAGATCACAGTTATCTTAACACACAATATTGGTAATCAATACTTCCATTCTATGCATCTTCTATCTTGGGCGGCAATCCATCCTTCCATATTAATATTATCTTATTGTGTGTGAGAATCATATATTGTATTTCTTTGTAGACTCTATATTACCATATCAGAGATGATGCTAGTTCCATTATAAATATGTAATGACTAACTCAATAGAAGTGTTGAATTCATCTTATCTTTCTTCTTTGTATTCAATATATCTTCATTATTTTATAACATCAATAGTTTTTAATTTTCTTATTTTCTCAGCCACTTGTTTAGCATATAAATGCACTACTGTGCACAACAAAGGGATGTGTACAACAGAGTATGTTTTCCAAAGAACAATGGAAGCAAATTGCATGGGAGGAACCACGAAAATGGCGACCAGAAAGGGAAAAAAACGTTGTTTAGAAAGGATGTATGTAGTCAACCCCAAGGATTTGGGAAAAGATTATAGCTAAGATCAATTTAACAAATCTCTTCCGTTCCATCTTTGAGTACCCAAGAATTTTTTGTAAGCTTGATTCTGTCGTAGGGAAAACTCCATTTGATCTGCAGGTTAACATGTGGTAGAGGATGATGGGATCCATCTATGTAGAAAATCAAGGTGCCAACTTCCAAATTAGCTTCCGTCTATCCCATCATTGATTTTAAAGCACCTAAAATTGTTCTTTTGATCTCAACTTTTTATTTAGATCTACGTGTCATCTTGTGGCAGTGCAGTGCTGTGTACAATAGAAATATGAGCACAACAAATGATTTTTCCCTATAGAATTTGAGTAGGGAGTATGGCATGTCGGCAATACAACTCTTTCTCTCTCTGGTACACATCTGCTTTGTGATTGAACTTATGTTAGGATTGTTAAATGAGAAAATATCTTCATTTAAGGGGATTACCTAAAAAAAACAAAAATGGAAGGTTGGCAGATCACCCATGGTTGAGAAAATTAGGTGGGGGAGAAAAATGGAGGGCTAAAAGAGTTTCAGAATGAAAAAAGAACATTGGTATATTCTTTATTTAATATTGTTGCTTACCATGTGTCTAATGTACAACTTCAATTGATTTACAAACTTTTGGTTGTACTTTATGCTTTCACAGAACTCCAAGTAGAAAAGCAATTTGGCTGGATTGAAGTGGTTAGAGTTGATCACAATCACCAAGAAACAGCTAACATTTTATATGCTTGATCCTTGAAGCATGTGGGCTCGACACCAATAATTTTAGAGTTTCATTTTTGCGCATGCAGGCATGAAGTCAAAATATTCAGTTTTTAATGTTTCTTTCATCACAACTATCTATGTGATCCTTGGCATTTTTCATGGATGGAGGTCCCTCCACCAGTCAAGGCTGATATGGAAAGAGATGGCTTTCTGGTAATGTGAATGTGGAGGGTTGGTTGGTCAGTCTTAGAGTTATGTGAATGTGGTTGTTGCTAATTTTTTGAAAGTTGTTTAGAACAAAGAAAGTAAAGTGGGGTTTTTTTTTTCTTCTTTCAGTTTATAAAGTATGATTCCTTCAGCTTTTCCAGTGTACATGGAGTGGTGACAGTGGAGAACAAAGATAAACATGAGGGTTTCTTTAGATTTTTATCCTTTCAAATTTGTTGATTAAAGTTAGGAAAAATTGTAGGGACATCCTATGATAATTGGCAAAAAAACATGAACACCTAAAATCATGCTAAATTGGCAATGATCTCTTAAAATGTTTCTTAAATTTGCACAATACTACACTCAAGTAAATTCCATTTCTTGGTTTGATAGTTTCATAATTCTTATAATGCCTTTAATCTCTTGTGACTTTACGATGTTGCCTCTACTAATTAAATAGAATCCTAAATATCTTCTTTCTTCTTCGATGAGTTCCCTTCTTCCTCCATTCATCATTTTATACTATACGATATACAATAACACAATAAAGGTATATTTGTCATTTCTTTCAACTAATCAACGGTTCTAATCAAAGGGGGTGATTGCGAATTTGGTATATTTTTTTTGTGTCTATACTTTTCGTCAGTTATCTTAAGATGTCCCTAAAATTTTCCCTTAAAAAAGTGTTGAATTGCACGGCACCCACTTTGCATTTTTAAAAAATTGCAAGTTGCCTAGCCTTAATGGTCAAAGGTTTAACTGTTACATTTGTGGTTCAAATGACTCATATACCCTTCTAGGTGTAAAAAAACCAAAATACCCTCAAATAAGTTTACTCTCATTTTGCTCCCTAAGTGGGTGAAGGGATTCTCCCTTCAACCATCTTCTTCCTATATTTAGCCGGAAATCCCACCACTGCCGGCCACCACCACCTTTCCCCCTGCCTTTGACCATCCCCTTCTCCTGCTGCCTCTGAGCTGTGAAAAGCACCCTTTGGTTGGGGTTGTCTCTCAACTAGTTTTGTACCTTCTGATAGAATCTCACTACGTGTGCTGCCTTGTCCCAACCCAAAAAATTTTTTTTTAATCACGGACGGCTTCAATGCTCTACTTGTGCAAGTCTCACAAGTTTCGACAATGAGACAAGGTCTACATTGTTCAGACTGCAAAGTAATGGTAAAATGGGTTACTTATCCGAAATTGCTTGGTCAATGCGCATGACTGTCAAGCAAAGATTTCGAACCGTCAAATCTGAAATCTCAGGGCGAAATTGAATCTCGACCGTTGAATTTCAATGGTCGATCTCGAAATTTTGACCAAAATTCTGATTTGACGGCCCATGGTGTTTAGCTTGATGGCGAAGGACCCAAGCAAATTCCCTTACTTATCAGGGTCGAATGCCTCTCCTAGTTAACATGAGGGTTTCCTTTTTTATCTAATTTATGGCTCGAGGCTGATTCAGGTGTTACGACAAAGGAACACATCTACTAGATGTAGCCCCTTGTGTGACTCAGGCGATGGACTAAAAGAAGACATCGTGACAAACAGAGCTGGTAAGGCGCTGGCCGCTTTAAAAGGAAGAGACAAGTAACTGATGATGACATAGCCAATGTCATTCCCAATTGCTTAAGAAACCGGCTTTTGGAAGGATCTATTCAATTATGGTTTGCTTGTTATAGAGAAATTCTATGAGGTATTTAATGAGAAGAGCAAATAGGTCACTCTAGCATTGTAAATGTTATGGGTGTTGGGTTTGGGTGTCTTGTATTCTGTGGATCAATGTAATTATGGTTTTGGTTGTATTTGTAATTGAAACAGGGTTTGGGTCAATTACTAGTACTGGGGTAAAATTGTATTTATATTGGGATTAGGGTTTTAGGGTTTCCCTATAAATGGTCTCTGTGGGATAACCTATAGGCATCAATCCCTATAGGGGATTGTAAAGCCCATCTTGAGGATAAGGATGGGGGGCAAGCAAAGGGTAGCACTTTGTGGGTGTGAGTGTGATGTGTAGTTTCCTGGAAATAGTAAAACTCTTTTTTCTCTCTGGTGGACGTAGGCATGGTTTTGCCGAACCATGTTAAATCCCTCTTGTGTGCTTTGCTTGTGTTATTCTCTGTTCGTGGTTGTGCATCCATTATCCCTAACAATGGGCATAACGATTTTCGACAAAGACAGGGGAAGGGCAACAATTTCCGGCTACGGCAAGTGGGAGAAATTCTAACCTTTGAAATTGAGTAGGAGTCAGAGGTTTCTTTTAGTTAATTTAGAAACTTAAAATCCTTAAGTATAAAAGAAAAAAATTATATTCACCAATACATTATGAGCAAAGTGGTCATTTTAATTTTAAACTAACAGAAAATTTAACCGTGTGTAACTTTCAATTTTACAAAAACTGCAAAGTGGGCAGCGCCACGTGGGCACCCTAAAAAAACTCTTTTATCAAATAACTTTTGAGGTCTCCATGGAATAAAAATTGTCAAAAAATGTTGGAATTTTAAATTTATGTTTAAATTATAAGATTCAAAATATTTTTTTTGTTCTACAATGAAGGGTTTGAGGTAATGTTATTCCCTGTTAGATACCTAAGTAGCCAATGGATAATCTATGGAAAGTCTTGTTTGAATGGCTAACAAACAAGACTTAAGGGAAAAGACATGCTCTAGGAGGTACGTTTTAGAGATACCTTTTATAGGTGTCTCTTCTTTTTCTATATAAAGAGAGGAGTTGATCCCTAGTAACTCTAACAGTTTTAACACCAATATTAGTCTCTTGGTTTTCTATCAAGATGTGAGTGTTTTTTAACGAGTTTGTGAGTATTACTTTCGGACGTTCTTTGCAAGTAGATTCCATTGGAGTGCATGCCATTGGAACTAAGGAGTTGTTGCATCTTGGAGGTGAAAATATCATGGTCAAACCCATTCTGCACTATAGGGGGCGTTCAAATACTTTAAGGAAAAGTACTGATATGTACGCCTCAACTCACCGTGTTCGAGTTCTTCTTGTTGTTCTTGTATTGTATTCTCGATGACATACGGATGCATAGTGATGTTACCGATTTCTTCTTCAACTTCCACAAAGACAAGGATATTAGATAAGTTTTATTTCATTCATTTTATAGTCTTATACCTTCTGCCCATATTCTGGTTCCAACAAAAACACAAAGCACTAAAGCCCACCAAGGCACCAACTACATTGCTTTCAGTTATTTTATCGAACACCATCTGTGCTCTCTAAATCACCCAATTTGTATCAGTAGTGTTGATTAATGATGAATGAAGAATTAGGTACACTCCAATGATCCTCTGGAACAAGATTGATTCAAGTTGGAATATAATTTTTCACTTTTGAGATATAATTTTCCATAAAGCACACTTGAGTAGGAATGCATTATGGTACCGACCTTGCTAACTCATAAACTATTGCATGTTCTTATCAAAAAAATTCTTGTTTCCCTTTCATTCCTTGCACGGCCTATAACCCTAAGTCTCATAGGCTTTTGAGTAAATTAAACTCTCCACCCTTTATGCTTTTGGAGTCCCCAGCCACACTTAAAGTTTTTAAATGTATGATCTCATCAATCGTGCACAGTTCATAATTTTATTAATAAATATTCAACTAGACTACCTTCAAACCTGTCTTTGGCAACTATATATAAATGGGTACCAGTTTCTCCAACTCTTCAAAGCTTTTGAACTCGTGAATCATCTTCCATCAATGGGTTCAAAGGAACTTGAAGTTCCTACTTCTACCTCTCCACTCTCGCTATCTTCCTTCTCATCAAGGTAATTCTCTCTCTCTCTCTCTCTCTCTCTCTCTCTCTCTCTCTCTCTCTCTCTGTGAATGTTAGTCAGATGGTTAAGTAATGGAAATATTGCAGATGGTGGACAAAGGACACAGTTGCAGTGGTGACAGGAGCAAACAAGGGAATTGGTTATGCATTTGTAAACAGGTTGGCAGAGTTGGGTCTAACTGTGATTCTAACTTGTAGAGATGAGTTGAGGGGCCAGAAAGCTATTCAAACACTTAGATCTCAAGGACTCTTCAATGTTCACTTCTTTCGCCTTGATGTAACAGAAAATTCTTTGATCAATGCTTTTGTTTCATGGCTCAGAGAGGAGTTTGGTGGGCTGGATATCCTGGTAACTACTCACTGTCTCATCTCATCTGAAATATGGTTTAATTTTTTTGATCTTTTATTTTGGATAAGAAACAAAGACAAGCACTAACAACAAAACAAGAAAAGAAGTTACATCATGAGCTAATACAAACATTACTAGAAAATTTCTAGTTGGATCCAGAATCAGCTACCTATATTGGATATGGGTAGAAAATCTGAAGCACTACCAACAAAAAAGAAAAGAAGTTAACATCATGAGCTAATACAAACATTACAAGAAGATTTCAAGTTGGATCCAGGATCAGCTACCTACATGGATATGGGTAGAAAATCTGAAATCGATAGAGTCAATCTTCTTCTTCTCTATCTTTCTTTCTTTCTTTTTCTTTTCTTTTCTTCTTTCTTCTCCTTCTTTCTTCTTCGTTTTTTTTTTTTTGGGTGGTGTGGGTGTGGGTGGATGGTAGAGGCAATCAATTCATGAGATCTTTTATATATATATATATATATATATATATATATTACATATATATATTTTTAAAGTAGAAATATAAATCGTACTATATCCATAGATAGATTTATGTATGTATCAACTCATGAGATCTTATTCTTATTTTATGAGTTACAAAAATGATACATAATCTTCATCTTAATACATTTATTAATAAAACAATAAAAACATTTCATGGATAGTAATAAGAAGAATCAGCCAATTCACCAAATCTATATTCTATTCTTTATAGTCCTTGATTTTAGTAATCCTTGATTATCTATCTTATTCTTATACCAATTTTCCTTTTCTTTTTATAAAATACTAAATACCACCAAATGGTACTTCGTTTACACTTTTTAGAAATAAATTTAATGCTTATTGAGTTTTCCAAGTAATTTGTTCTATCCATTTTGATAAAGTTCTAATTGAATTTCAAGGTGTTGTTGGTTTAGTTGAACAAATCAACACCTCATAGCTTGAAGTTAAGAGGTTGAATTTTCTTGGAGTTAGGGATGAAGCTCTATCATAATTTAAATAGATATAGAACTATCTCGTGATGATATAATCGAGGTGCGCATAAACTGACGTGAATAAACATCAATTTCAAATAAATAAATAAATAAAACTTTGATGGATGATGTAGGTTGGTTGGCCAATATCATTGATTGCATTTTTTAATGAATTTAATGCAAGAGTCTCTTCTCCCAATGGAAACATTCCACATGGGATGTCTTCTCCCAACCACATTTGGTTAATTGCCCAATTTTATTTTATTTACATTTATTAATTTTAATTGAATTAAAAGGAAAGTCCATCTACAATAAAGGAAAATTCTCTAGATCTACTAGAGTAAAATAATAATTATAATATAGATAACCTTTAGGAGCATATCTAGCATTCTCTTATAACAAAAGCAACTGATGAGTGTTAATTTCTTAGCACATTATGCTTGTACAACATTACATAACACATTTATCTTCCAGATCAAACCATACTTTTCTCAAAATTTAATTAAGGAGAGTTAGAGAGGTTTTTCATTTGTTGGGGTGAGATAGCTAAAGAAGCCAAAGGATGAGACAGGTTAATCCTCCATCCCGCAGGTGTCCGGGGGTTTTTCCGCTGAGTAAGTTTTGTTGCCTTGGTTTCGGAGTTTCGAATTCTTAAATTCACACCATGAGGCGTTCATCTTTTGCCAACTGAGTCAACCTCTTAGAAACTTTTTTTTTCCTTCGTTTTCTGATCTTTCCTGAAAAATCTAAGATGTAATGATCCAGAAGAATGAGAAATGGTTTCTTATTGAAAAGCTGAATTCGTGTATATGTGGGATTATACTTAAGGTACCACAACCCCACCATTACAATGAGCAATTAAGCTGGTAATCTCATTAACTTGATTAGGTGAACAATGCTGGAGTTTCATTTAATGAGATTGGTGAAAACTCTGTGGAACATGCTGAGACTGTTATCAAGACCAACTACTATGGAACCAAATCCTTGACGGAAGCCCTTCTACCATTGTTTCGCCATTCTTCTTCTCTAAGCCGGATTCTAAATATCAGCTCTCAACTTGGCCAACTCAGTGTAAGTAAATTAATTAAATTAATCTCTTACTGCTTAATTTCAGTCATCAGAATCTTAATTAAACTGTTTATTCATGAATGCATGTAGAGGGTCAGGAATCGAAATATAAGAAAAGAACTAGAAGATGAAGAGATGCTCTCAGAGGAAGGGATTGATGGCATAGTGAGGAGGTTTCTGGAGAGTGTAAGCAAGGGAACATGGAAGGAAGAAGGGTGGCCAAGTGTCTGGACAGATTACTCTATATCTAAGCTTGCACTAAATGCTTATTCTAAGCTTCTGGCAAAGAGATGCAAGGAACATGGCTTAATGATAAACTGCTATTGTCCAGGCTTCACTAGGACATCCATGACTCGTGATAAGGGTACCCACACAGCTGATACTGCAGCTGATAGGGGAACTGCATTACTCCTCCTCCCTCCTCATCAGCTCCCAACTGGGAAATTTTTTTGTGAGGTTGACTCTTTTCTGGATTCCAAGTTATAATAGAGTAATAAACATCTTGATGAAATTAAAAGCTGTATGTTTGTTTTGATTGGGGACAATCTATGTATCCATTCACATGCTCATGCTCTCTCTCTCTCTCTCTCTCTCTCTCTCTCTCTCCCTTTAAAGAAAGATATACTATTATATCTTTTATTATGTTAGAACAAACACTAAGCAATCACAAATAAAAATAAAAATAAATCATAGAGATTTAATATAGTTCACATACCAAAGAAGAAGAATTTTCATTATGCAATATAAATAAACAACATAGATCTCTCAACCTATCGCTAAAACGGTGTTAGAAAAACTTTTACCCAAAACCCTAATGTGAAAGTCCCCAAGTCTGAAATGACTCTATGAGTGAACATGAAGTACATATTTGTAAGGTTTTAATAAGGTAAACGGATTTACCCGTTAGAATATTATCGATCCAAACCCTCCCTCATAGATCTCATAAAACAAGTAATTTCCGTTGCCATCTGAATATATTTGTCAGTTATCTTTCTATTCTATAAATAGATGGGAGATATATCCTTACCTAGATTCTCTTTTCTCAATATAGAAAGATCGCAGTGGAAGAAATTGAGAATCCACATCCTCATACCTCCACGAAATTGTCACCCCCAAATCCTCCACAATCACACAAAAAGGGAAGAAACTCCACAACCCAAATGCCGTTGTGGATGGATGATTGAAGATTTGAGATCAAACCAAGGAGAAGAAGAACTTCCGAAAGCCTACCTGGGTTCTACGTTTCTTGGAGAGAGAGAGAGAGAGAGAGAGAGCGAGCTATTTCCAAAAATTGAATCCATAATGCAATTGTTCGTGTAGTGTTGTGGCGGTTACCAAAATATATCCCTATATTTTGTAACTGCCCAACAAGTGAACTTTCATTTTTGCCCTTGGGCATATTAATAAATGCCAACATCTCCCACTTGCACAAGGGCAAGTGTCAATCTCTTTGTCCCAATGTGTCCCAAACATACATGTATATTCCAAATATATACATTTTGATCTCTCGACTATGTATCACAGATACATAGACCACTTGTGTCCTAGACACCAACATCCACAAGTCATACTGGAAAATGGGTCATGCGACCGGTGATATACTTGCACTCGTGAGCCCCAAACTAGAAACCTTCCCAGAAGGCCAGAATAAAAGCATCACTCAAAGAAACACATCAAATAAGCATTAGTATACTATAGTGTCTTAGGTTTATTCAAACTCACCAGACAAAAGGTATTTCAATCCCTCTGAGAGATCACCTTCTTGTCCTTAGAATGTGTACTACTATAACTACTATAGTTGGCGCCAGCAAACACTCTTAAGGTACAGTTGAATCAAACCTTTCCTTTCACCCCAGACCATCACTACACTTGGCATTGACTCCTTTCCCGATAATGCCCCTTTAGGTCGAATCAATCATGATCATAAGTTACATGCCAAAGTAGCCACATCAACCCCTCGTTTCATGACGTCGTCAAAAGTTACTAAGGACACTAATGGACGATAAAGTCCAAGACTCACACAATGAAAGGAGTAGGGATCCATCCTCTCATTTCCAATGATCGCTAAGCACACATAGTATGATATATGTGCTATGGTGGAGCATTTTATACACAATAGAACGTATGTCTCTCCCAACACCATACATGTATTAGCCTAGTTGCAGCTCTTGTGCCTAACCCGGGTTTCTTTATTGTCACTACTCAACACCACATAAAGTACTCGCACGTGGCTTCTATAGGTAACATGAATGGTGGGAACATTCATGTCGATTCTCTTCACAATAGAGAAACTCATATTGATTAGAAAATCAAGGCGATAATATGATTATGAATCGACCTGCACAAGGTCATTCACAATCCGTCTCATCTCTGCTCGCTTCCAAAATGCCAGAGGCGAATGCTCATGTGAATGAGCCATTCTTATGCCTATTGACATATCATGTTTTATGCTAAAAGAACACAACCACACAGAAAGTGAAAAACAAATGTTGGAATGAACTCATATTAGTCAATAATAAGAAATTTTAAATACAAAAATAAGTCACAATCTATGCAAGCCCAAGGATTTTACATGAGAAATAAAAACATCATTGACTATAGGTTTGGTAAGAAGGTTAGCTACCATCTAACTGGTAGATATGTGCTTAAGTACAACTTTCATCCTTGCTATAGTGTCTCTAACAAAATGACATCTCACTTGTATATGTTTGGTTTTTCCATGATTCTTGGGGTCCTTGACACAACTAAGAGTTGTCGTACTATCATACAAGACAACGGCAAGCTCTTTGGGTGTCAACACAAATCCAATATATCTTAGGAACCTCCTCAACCAAACAGCCTCTTGTACGGCAGCTAAGCATGCCACATACTCTGCTTCCATGGTTGAGAGTGATATACAAGTCTTCTTCTTGCTAAACCATGAAATGGCTCCGCCATTCAGCAGGAAAGCATATCTAGAGGTTGATTTGCACTCATCAATGTCTCCAACCTATTCGGCATCGCTATGGCCAACTAATCGCAAATTTGATATGTGGTAACACAACATGTAGTTACTCGTTCCTCTGAGATATCTCAATATCTTCTTGACTGTTTTCCAATGCTCTATGTCTGGGTTTGATTGGTACCAACTAACCATATCCACTGCATAACAAATATTCAGCTTAGTACATATCATAGCGTACATAAGGCTACCCATAGCACTGGAATATAGAACTCTTTCCATCTTGGTTTTCTCCTCTAGAGTCTTAGGACCCATGTCAATGCTCAAATGCAAACCTTTCTCCATTGGATTATCTATTGGTTTGCAGTTGTGCATTTGGTATCTCTTCAAGACATTGTCAATATAGGTCTCTTGAGATAAACCCAGTAATATCTTTTGTCTATTTCTGACAATTTTGACACCAAGCACATAGCTTGCTTCACCCATGTCCTTCATATCAAATATGGAGGACAATTATTTCTTAATAGTTTCTAATAGCTCCTTGCTATTGCTAGCCATGAGTATGTCATCTACATACAGTGTCAAAATGACATAATTACCATCGGATCTCTTGGTGTAAACACAGTGGTCTTCCTCAAGTTGGACACAATGTGTAATTGAAAGGATGCCTCCATCTATATTGTGAAGTCAGTGGACAAGTGGTGAACCTAAAGAAGTCAAACATTTTATTTAGTCCCAAAGGTGGGTTTCAAGAGAACTGAAAGTATCATACACAAAAGGACCTACAAAATACTTGGGTATACCTTCAAAGATTGGACTTCGAAGAGACAAACATTCAAGGAAGTCTATGAAAGGGTGACACAAAGGTTAGAGAATTAGATCCAAACTCTTATCTTATGCAGGCAAGGATGTTCTACTAAGATCAATGGCTTTTGCACTTCCTCAATAGGCAAGTTCTCACTTTAAATTACCACAATCACTCCATGAGCACATTAGGAAAGCTTCGGCCAAATTTTTTTGGGGTATTGTCAGGAAGAAGAGCAAAACACAATGGATCTCTTGGGAACAGATATGCAGCCCTAAATGCAAAGGGGTCTTGTGTTTAAACAATCAAGGTTTTAGAACATAACCCTATTAACCAAAATGGCATCAAGACTTTGGAATGAACCAAATTCCTTATGGAGCAATTTTGTTCGAGTTGTGTACTTCCCAAAGAAATTCTTGTTCAAGGTGAAAAGTAAAGCATCACACTTGTGGGCCTAGAAAATCTTGGTAGTTAGGGCTTCATAAGTTGAGCAAGTAGCTGGTTCGGAGAGTTGAAAGAGGAGATTCAATCCTAATTTGGGAGCATAAATTGATTCCCTCAGCCCATGACTTTAAGGTATGAAGCCCTCATCCTCATGGTTGCACTACCTAATATGTTTCTCAACTTATATCATACCAATAGTACCTAGAAATTGGACATTCTTCAGGCTCTTTTTCAACCAAAGGACATCAGAAGGATCCAACAAATCCAACTAAGGCTCTTTCCATGGGATGATGCCCTCACTTGGGTCGGTGCAAAGGATGGAAAAATCACAATTAAAGAGGTTTATATGGCACTCATTGTTGATCAGGAAATTGCCATCACCCATCGAACTTCATCTTTCACACTCCCCTTATTGGAAATCAATAGCTACAACTACTTGGATGTCCATTTGGAAGAGTTTAGTGGCCCCAAAAATTAAATTATTTATGTGAAGGGCCCTTGCATCTGGTCTAGCTAAGGGGGAAGCCATGCAAAGGAGGAATTCAATATCGACCTTGTCACAACCTACCCGCCGGTATCGGTCCCGCCCGACAACCCATGGATGCTATCCGTCACAGGATCCACGATTTTCCATCAATAATAATAAATGCAAGTAATAATAATCAAGAGTAAGAGTAAATTCAACTAATTAAATAAAAAGGATTACAGGAGTCCAAATACTCCAAAGGATAAATCAAAGAAGAAATAAAGTAATCATATCCAAAATGTATCAAGTTCAGCGGAAGCAAAAGCTAAACTAGTATATTTTAATTCTTTTAGATCTCTCGAGGGCTATCGTCTTTTTTTCAAATATAGCAATGTAAAGAGCTATCCAGCTTTGCTCCAAAAGACTTCTCAAAATGCCAAGCTATCTATCTCCTTCTACCAACACAAAAACATGTTGCTTGTGTCTAAAAATGCTACGCAAGTGCACGTGTCGCAATCAAGTAGTAATTAGTAAGTAGAGTATCGATCCCACGGGGAATTTTATCTTCAAATATCAATGTAAAAGGAAGACTAATTTAAACAAGAATGACAAAATGACTTTGTGATTAATAAACTAAATGAATGACAGAAAGGTGAAGTACACAAAAGATATTAAATGAAAAATATGCAATAGAAGGAACTATAGTAAGTGGTATGAGTGTTGGGAATCAATTTCCCCTCCCCTGAATTTATACTGTGGATACTAGAGTAACACTGCAACACAAAGTATATCAAAGAACCTGGAACAAAATTACATATAGGTATCTTCCAATCCACATATGCACTAACATCCTAATTCAAAATCCTCATATTCCTATGGAGAAGTGAACTGAGAATGCAAATTATGCCAAGTTCCAACCATGGCTACATGAGGAAGATGAGTATTCCTACCCTATCCACTAAATAGCTAAACTCAAATAAGGATTAAGCTAACTCACAACATTCAGCATTTATCTAGAACTTAATTAACTTTCTAGTTAACTAAAATCATAGCATTCATTTATGGATGATCAGTCAATGAAATTACTCATAAACTAACATGTTGAATTCATTGATAATAGATCGTGCCATAGTAAAGCTAAATAAAACTAAATAATTATAGCTCAAAACATAGGTTCAGGTACTCTTATCATCCCAACACAATAAGAGCTTAGCTCATATCAAAGTTCAAAAGCAAAGAAATATATACAATCCTTAACATAGTTCAACTAGAGTATGAAGATTTAAGAATTATAAAACTAAAATTAGAAAACTAGGAGATGCTTCCACACTGCTCCAGCTTCCTATCTCCAAAAGGTATGCTTCTTGCACGAGCTCAACTTCTTAAGTCTTCCCATCCTCTGGTTCTCTTCTTTGCTGTCCTCTTTAGCTCATGTGCCTCCCTTCTCATTTCCCCCTAATTTTCCTTAAGTGATAGGGTAGAAAAATGGGCTGTAGGATTAGAACATTCCCTTCTGATATCAAGGGCTGAAATCCTTCATGTATTGACAAGAAGAAAGTCCAATTAGTTAGCCCTTTTTAGTCATTTCAATAAGTGGTAGTACGTGAGTTTAATCTGGGAATATTTTGCTCCGTAATGCTGTAGCATCTTTACAGCAAAGTGAGAAGACATGTTCTTTGTTCCTCTTCTATGTCTCATGTCATATATTCATCCTTATTATTCTTTTCCAAAAAAACCAAGAGAAAGAGGGCTGATCAATTCCTTCCATTAATTCAAGATAAATTCATGCATGAATGACATAAAAGACCTTTACAAAATTTAAAACACTAAGACTCGTTAAAACGAAATTTAATTGCAATTAACACTAAAACAAAGATAAAAATACTCTTGAATCAAGCTATCTCAAGTATAAAATTACTATAATTAACTCTATTTCATAGATTTATCAGTGTTATAAGCGCACTCCAAGCATCTGCAGGTGGCTTCATGACATACATCTTGGTCTCCCACTAACGTCTCCAAGACTTCTTCACAATAGTTGCTCCAATCATACGGAACTTCTCCTGATCTAGTATACTCATATGTATAATATTAACACACAAAAATGAATGAGTTCTAACGAACTCAGTAAGGAAACACATCTCATATACATATTGGAGTTTACCAGGGTAAGCACATATATAAAGAATGATATGCAAATATATGGATGCAGCTATGAATCTAACTATGCAAGTCTGGTGGACATGCTTTAAGATATAACCCAGCCCTCCTCTAGGTAGGTTTAATCACTCTGATCTCTCACGGACTGGTTACCTCTGTTGGGATCCCGAGCAAGGGGTTCAGTCTAGTCAATCAACCATGGCTGGGGTTTAGGTCCACACTCTCTCACCACGACCATTGGCATGATTACTGGCGAATGTCAGGGTTTCTAATTCCAATGCAAGGTCATACAACAACATACTACATGTAGTCTAGATACTCCCCCTATGTCACCAACCAAATCGGTTCAGTATCCTTCTCCACCTAGAAATGAGAATCCTCACGGACTGGCTACCGTTGTTGGAATCTATTCCCTAACCCTATGTCCATCCCCATATTGTTGAGGCGAATGCTCTCATGACCCTTATGACTATCGGCCACTCTTTGGATGTCCATGAGTCCAAACCCTAACATATGCAACCCTACCAATGCATGATCAATAGTGGCCCACTAAATCTCTGCACAGACTGGCTACCGCTGTAGGATAAAATAGAGTCAGGTCACTATTATCACTAGTCATTCGGCTTCAATTCCCCTACCGAAAGGGTAGTAGCATGTGAGGGTACCTAGCCATGCAATCTAGACTCCTAGATATGTCATCCAACAACCATGATAGTGTTGGGGCCATCAGTAAGCAGTGTCCCATACCACAGCCCCTAATATCCCAAGCAACAGATACCCAATATGGATACCCTCCACCATAGTTACATCACATCATCAATCATTATTACATAACCAGTCACTCTACACCATAAAGTAATGGAAATATGTGTAAACATTAATCACAATATTTATTCAACTACTAATCATTGAATCATACCATTACAACAAGTTATAAGAACAATGATGCATGTAAAAATTAAATAGTTCATCATAGATCATATCATCGCAATGTATATAAAAATGTGTTATTACCTGTAGCGTAGAAACTACTATAAATACAATCGAACCTCACAATTAGAAAGTCTAGAGAGCCTCAAAGATTACCCGGAATAGAGTTGTAAAAATACATTAAATGCAGGGGTCAAAACAAGGCATCAACTGGACTGATCTAGCAACTGTGGACTAGCCGGTTGCTTGGGGCAGTTGGTTGGCCAAGCGACCACCTTAAGCAACCTCCACTATTCTAGACTACTTCCAAGTCCGAAATTCCGACTTTTGATATTCGAATTTTAATCCAATTTTTGGATGATCTAGATCGGAATTTCATCCTTAAGAAGCCTACTACATAAGCACCAACCTAGACCCAAGAATTCTAATGATTCAATATTCTCATGATCTCCTTCAATTAGATATGTCCTTCATTCATATGTAAGAATCCATTTTCGGACATGATCTAATCAAGATCATTAATGGGGAATAAAACCATCAAATAAAAACTCACAACCAATCTAAGGAGGATGGATCTACATCACTCAAAGAGTTGAGGAAATAATAGAGAGGTTGCGAGATCAACTTACCTCCACTAGATTCAAAAAACTGAAGAAGGATTGGATCTACTTTGCAAACCGCGCTTCTCTCATTTTCCAGCACGTGTTCTCTGCCTCCTAATCGTCCACAACAGCAATCATGAATAAAATAATGAGTAAAAAAGTCGAGATTCGCTATATATAGGAGACTCGTAAAAATAAGGTTTAAACCGCACAAGCAGACTTGTTAGTCGCTTGGGGCGGTTGATTGGTCAACCAATTGCCTTAAGCAACCGCCCCCTAGTACTTTTCAGTACTTGGGTGCTTTGCTCAAGCAGTTGATCCCCAACTCTCACCAAACCCAAAATAACATGTGGGGGAGTTCTTACCTTGATTCCGAACATCTTCATCACATCTTGACTCTGACTGGTGATCCACTTTCCTTTCTACGGTTTCTTCTTCGGATTCCCAGTAAGGCAAGTTCTTCATCGGTGGAATCCAAATCCATGGGCTCAAGGTATGGATCATGGACTTCGATTCAAATATTCCACAACTTATTCCTGATGGACGTTCGGGTACTCGGACCTGCATTACATATCTCGGGTTAGAAATACGAGGGTTGTTACAGACCCAACTTACAGAAGGTGTGAGGTCACCATTGAATCAATCAACCATATACTTTTCAATTGTGACATTGCTCAGGTGCTTGGTTCAGTAGCCCATTGGGCTTCAAAGGTTTAAAATAATTCAGAAACACAATTGGATGGTTGGCTAGAACATATTACAATAAGGATTTGGGCTCAAAGACGAAGAAGAAGGCCCATCAAGCATGTTGTTTTTACTTGTGTTGGTTTTTTTGGAAGGATCAGAGTGATTATATTTTTAAGAAAAGGAGTTGGACTCCAGAAGAAGTGGGTTAGCATGCTTGGAAGGCGGCAAAAGAATTCACAAAAACTCAACATCTCATGTTAGGCTCTCGATGCAATGCATCAGAGTAGCCCACCCCCTAGCTTTTGGGCTAAGGTGAGTGTGGACACTACTTTTGATCTTGCCTCTGGGAATGGTGGCTTGTGTTTTGTAATTTGAAACCACTGAGGAGCCCCTACACTAGCAATTTGAGTGCCTAGTATAGCCTCTTCCCCTCTCATGGTCAAAGCTCAAGCTCTCAGGACAACTCTCCTCCACACATTGGATGAAGCATTTCATGAAGCTATCTTTGAAGTGGACTGCATGAATCTTTTTCTCCTTGTTCATGATAGGAACAAACTTCCCCCATTGGTTATCTAGCGCATAGTATGGGATATCCATCTGGCACATCCTCCCAGCCGGTACCCTAACTGGCATACCCGAGAGTGTGATCCACAGCCCAAAAGATCAAGTTTAGGAACGATCATATCCATTTAGCACAATAACAAATCAAAAGCAAGAACAAATCATTGTATTCTAATAAGTTAATAATAAAATTCAAGAAAAGATCTCAAAAGAATCACTAAGAATATCAGAGTGCGAAAACATGATACCAAATCAAAAGACAACTATAGAGTATAGCGGAAATATACTCCACAACATATGCGGAAGGTAGATTGAAATCTAAGTAAAGCTCTAAGCTAATACAAGTAAAGTAAAAGATAAGTCTAGAAGAAACAAGAGAAATCTAATCCACATCTTCATTCTGCTCTTCTTCATCTTCAGTCTTCATCTTCAGTCTTCATCTTCTTCACCTTGCCTTTCCTTATATGGACCGTTATCATATTTCAAACCTGTAGAGAAATCTAACAAAAGATATGGTACAAAAGGAGTGAGTTTCGAAAGAAACCCAAGAAGGCAGGTTAAATCCACAATAACATAAATGGCAGGATTACAAAGCAAACATAAATGCAATATGGTATGAGACAAACAATGAATGTATGAATCTAACTCTATGTATGCTGGTCTCTATTGGCAGACATGCTTTAAGTCATAGCACCATACTTCTTTGGGAAGGTCTCATCACACAACGCCTTTTGGTAGTGGGTCCGGCATCCCTCGGGACATTCCATGGCTGGGGGTATAGGTCACCGCTCTCTCACATCACCATTGGTCTAAGTACCGGCGCATGTCAGGGTAAAGCCTAGCCAAATGCAAGTCTTCTACTTAGTTATATCAAGTCGGATCCAGATACGTCCATTCCTCGCCCCCGGCGATCCTTTCCGGTATCCTTCACACTAGAGTCCTCATAGTCCCTGACTACGGACTCATCAACCCTACTGGTTATCCACATATGGTAAACGAGAAGCTCTCACGTCCCCTCACGGGTTGGTTACCGGTCTTGAACGCCCACAAATCCCCATTGCTACCACGGGTCGTTCAGTCTCAATACCCCTCCGATTAGGGTCCGACATAACGGGACATCCTAGCCAAACACTACTATACAGCCTAAATATGTCATCCAACGGTTAGAAGGTGTCCAGAGGGCATCTCCGAAACATCCCATAATATTCCCGTAGTTGTCCAAGGACGAAGTGTCAAAAGGACACCTCTCCTTCCCGAACCATACTTAATCAATCACAATCACAAATCAATCATATCATACACATTTACAGATATAGAAAATATACCATAATAAGATTCATCTCATATACAGTTGACAAATAAAGACTTTCATAAACTAAAGAAAGCAATTAAATAATGCTACGTAATTGAAGTAAATACAGATAACATATTCATAAAAGAATCTAATTATGGTAACAAATCCGAAAGATTCTAATATAGAAACTAAAATCACACAATCTATGCATTATAGAAGTAACCATCCTTACCTATATAACTGAAGAGAATCTCCAAGGATCAAGGAGAATCTTCCTAAACTTGGCAAGAAGGTCCTAAACAAGATATATACATATTAGGAAAGAAACCTAGAAGGAAAGATATCAAAAAATCCAAAACAGACCAAATCGAGTTCCACTCATTGGTCGATTGGATTGGTCTCTGCTCGCCGACCAATCACGACCAACGAGAGACGATGGCCTACAAAATCAGAGTTTTAGAATATAGAACCAAATTTGGTGGTTCCAAAGGGTACCAAACAAGGGGAAACTACTATGAAAGTATCCTAGTATATAGAGGACTTCAAAACACTAATCAAATTAAGTTTTCAACTTACAAATTAGGAAACAAAAGTTACCATAATTAGATCAATCATGGTTCTTGAAGAATTCATAGCAACAATCATGGACAAGAACGATAGGATGATGGATCATTGATTGTGATAAAGAAATCATGAAAAGCATGCATAGATCTTCAAGAAAAATAGATCTAAGACAAGAACATGAATCTAAACAAGGAAACAAAACTTACCATAAATGTATTAGTCATGGTTCTTGGAAAAAGCATGGTATGATCAAGAAGAAAGAACTAGAGATTGATAGGTTATAACTCTTGTAAAGAAAACACAGCGATTGACTACTAATATGATCAATAAAACAGATCTAAGAAGATCAGAATTTGAATCAAAAGATGAACAAAGACAAGATCATGATTTAGATCATGATTCCTTCAAAAGCTGCAATGATCATGATTAAGAACATTGCATTAGCCATTAATCCTTAGGAAGATCATGAGGGATGAGTAGAGAGATGTTGCAACAGAGAATCAGCATCTCTCACTATGTCAGCCCAAAGAGGAAAGAAAAACAGAGATGGAGAAGAAGAAGAGAGTGTAGACATACCTGATGCAAGAGGAAGAAGATTACTTGAGTTCTTCGAGGGATCAACCAAGGATGCAAGAAATTGATTAGAATGGAGTAACTCGCCAGGCAGGAGGCAGAGGAGACAACTAATCCCAGATTGGACTTAAATAGAGCAACAAAGACCAAACAAAACAATCTCATTGTCGATGGATTGCTACGCCACACCAATCCACCAATGAGACAAAAAGCAACACTGGTCAAAACATCTCGAAGTCCGATTGATCCAAATCGAAAGGGAACTCACACAAACATACTAAGACTATCTAGCATGAATTGGGCACATCCATGGTCCAAAAATCAGTACTATAAATTAAACATGAGTCTCTAAATTGGAAACAACATGGCTCATAGCAAACCACATGGATTCAAGGGAAGAATTAAGAGAACAAGGCTCACTCAATGGAAATCAAAACATATCAGAGCAAGAAAACTAAATAGAAAATCAAAAGAATACTAATCTTAGAATGAGAAATCAAAAATAAAACTACTAGAATGCTTATATCAATGTCAACATAGAAGGCTATAATGGCAGAAAGAAAGGGGAATTGATTCAAAGAGATAAATACATAAAACAGCAGAACAAGATCAAACATTTAAACATCAATTAGAAAAGAAGCTACAGAGAATGATCAGCGCCAAAACAAATCAAAATCGGTGAAGAATTGAGGAGATCACCATGTGGTTCAAGGAATGCATAGAGTGATTGGGGTCACCGAACATAAGGAGATTAGAGAATAGGTAGTTACAGTAGTTTAACACCTTCTCCACAATCAAAGCATCAAGATAGAATAGTGAGAAGAAGAAAAGAGAGAAGAAGGAGATAGAACACTGAAATCAAGGTCCAACTTCAAGATGTAACATTAAACTAACCTTTCTTCACTCAAAATAGATAGGGTGTCCTTGCTAGGTTTGGGCTGGATTTCACATCCATCACCTAAGCAGTACTTTGGATTATGTCTCTTCTCCAATATTTATGGGGACATCAACCATGTGGCTGATGCCTTAGCTTGGAGGGCCTTTTCAATGGCGACTTCTATTGATTGGACCATTTCCTCTCCTTCGCAGTGTCTTTGGGGTTGTTTGGCAATGCTCTTTTGGAACTGATTCTTGTGCTCATAGCTGTTTTGGGCACAGAATTGGGTAATATCTTGTTTGGTAAAGTGTGCCAAGAAATGTGTGTTGGCTCACCAAAATGGGCAAAATGGGGCATGAATCGGGGATTTTGGCACACTTTAGATCGTACCCAAGAAGCTCCATGTTTTAGCACACTTTAGATCTTTCCCAAGAAACCCCAAATTGAATCTTCTTGGGCACGAACACAATATTGTGAGAAATGTGGGCACACGTGGGCCAAAAGGTTGGCCAAAACACTAAATGAGGGTATCGATGTAAACTTACATGGTAAACACAAAATACCCTAAAACCAACGTCTTTCCTCTCTTTCTCATTGACAACTCTCGATCCATCTTCTTTTTTGCTTTCTCTCTCTCTCAACAAAAACCCTCAAAACAAACGATCGCAAGTCGAAGCTACGTTCACCATTCACCATCTCTACAAATAAAAAAATCAATCATGAAAGGTTCTCAATTTAGGTTTTTTTTCTCCAAAGTCTCAGATTTGTAATGTTTGGTTCTGAACTCCTCTGTTCTCCTTTGCTCTGGATTTAGTAATTTTTCCTCTTTTTCGCAAGCTTTTGTTTTTGGTAACCTCTATCACTCTATGTACGTTTAGAAGTTTTGTTGCATATCAACATTGATACTCTACTGGTGACTTCTCTCCTCTCTGAACTTCATTTGTTGAAGTCTAGATCCTCATAGTTACTCACGGAGACAATTGACAAATTGTTAATTGTGCACCGGCGATTCCTCTCTTGATTGCCGCTTCTCTCCTAATTAAGGTATTTGAGGTATTATAGAGACTATAGTGTCTTCCACTCTTCTCTTACCCTAAAAGATCTCAAGGAAAATCCTTAGAGAGAGCATTGTTCGTCCATCAGAGTCAAACCCATGATCTCTCTTCCGAGAAGTATGGATTTTACCACTCTATCAACCCTGCATTTACATGTCTATTATATTTTTACCAAACAAGTGTTTAACAGCATGACATATGAGAAAATGGGCACAAGAACACTAAAAAGGGATTCTCACCCTGTTTGATGAAAAACTCAAAAAATCATTGTCAAACAACCCCAATTTGTAAGTCTATTTCATTGGCTTTGTCGCCTCATTCAAATATCTTCTGACAAAAAACAAGAAATACGATTTTTATAGTTAAAACTATCAAACACGATGTCAAATAATGAATAATATCCGATTATTTAAATTTCAACTTCCTCGAAAGTCAGACCTGACATCTCTATTTGCTCACGGTGCTTGACTCTAACGAGTCGCGTGAACCATGCAATGCTTTAGAAAATTAATTTTACTTTCACTATTGACGTTTTTGTTTCTCTCATATTGAAAGCATCTACTCCATTTCCCTCCATAAACTACAATCCTTTTCAACATAATCATTAGATGGGACCCAAACATTTCGCTGAAACTAAAACTTCTACCAGACAGAGAGAATCCTGCAACCTTGTGGCTATGAAAGAAGAGAAGAGAACTGACATTCAAAGGACCACATATGGTTCCAAGCATTCAAAAACAGGACCACTACAATCCTTTTCAGCATAATCATCAAAGGGGAACCCAGATACGAAACTAGAACTTCTACCCTGAGAGAACCAGAGAGAGAAAGAGAGAGAGAATACTGCAAGATTATGGCGATGAAAGAAGAAAAAAGAAGTGATATACAAACGGCCACATATGTTTCAAGATATTTAAAACCAGAATCAAGGAAAAAAGAAGTACATATCGGAATTAAGAAATATTAATGGAATTTTTTATCGAACAAAGCAGTATACTGGCTGCTATAGAACGAAGCAATGCTTAAGTGTTACTGTTTGATTCAAAGAAAATGAGAAGATTATGATTGGATAGGTTTGGGTTGGGGATTACATGGACAAAATAAAAATTAATTGAAAGAAAATGAGACCTCCTTTACTTACCAGTTACTTTGAAGCTTTGTACAATATTACACCATGGTTGATTGGAAAACTGAAGATCAGACTTGGGAGAGACAAAAACTAAGACTTGAGTCTCTTGAGCAACAACTGGAGGCATACATAATTATTAATGTTGGAATGTAAAATTTGTGGAAAAATATTTAGATATTTAGGACTAGTGGGGTACTTGATTGTTATTTACCAAAAAGAAGGGATCAAAAACGGAAATATTTCAATTTGTTTAAAACCATTTTAGTTATTATTAAATATAATTTTAAATAAATTAAACCAACATTGGATCTGGTTGAGCTAGGTTGGGTTGGTCCAAGGGCTTAACAGAACTAGACCTACCTTGTCAAGGCTTATTATTTTGTAAGCCCCCCTTAAGGTTGAAAAAATTGGGTGTAAAATGGGCCAGGCTCAGGGCAAGTTTGGGCTAATATAGGGTTTTATTGATACCCCTATATAGAGCACCAACTTTTACCCTCCTATTCTTGTTAATTTAGACTTCAACGACTACTATTTTGATGAGTTGAATAAGAAAAAACGAACCCTAAGGTTATTTGGGGTTTTTGAAAAATACAAAGATGCCGATCATAGTTTAACTAACAGCAACTAATGGGTGAAAGAGTGAAAGATGACCATTAATTGCATGTAAGTTGCGGCACCAAAATTCAAAGGTAAAAAAACAAAGTAAAGAAAAGGGAGGGGTGGGTGGGTCACCTTTCCTCTCCCACTTTCCTTAGGCATTAATCTTTCTCTTTCTTATTTCTTTTTGTAGGTAAAACTCTATATATCTCTATTCGATAATAGAATGGGAAAGATCCTTACCTAGATTTGGTTTTTCCCAATATAGAATTACTGCAGCGGAAGTATTTTGGATACATGTATTCGTTCCTCCACGAACTCGTCACCAGTTTGATTCCACAATCACGAGGAAAGGGAATGTATTCCACAACCCAAAAGCCTTGTGGATCGAAGAAACTAGAGACCAAATATTAAAGAGAAGAAGATCCACGAAGTATCTCCTTTCTGCGTTTCTTGGGGAGAGAGAGAGAGAGAGAGTTTTTCAGGAAAATCTCACGTATGAATAATGTGATCACCCAAGTGATACGGTGGTTACCAAAATATATAACCTTATATTTTGTAACCGCCCTAAAATTGAGTTTCCGATTTCGCCCTTGGGCATATAATTATATTAATAATTAATAAATCCCAACATCTCCCCCTTGCACAAGGGCAAGTGTTAATCTCTCTATCACAGTGTATCCCAGATATACACATTCGATCTCTCTATCACAGTATGTCCCAGACACACATGTATATCCCAGATATACATATTTTGATCTCTTTGCTATGTATCCCAGACATATAGACCACTTGTGTCCCAGCACCAACATCCACAAATCATACTGGCAAATGGGTTATACGACTGGTGATATACCTGCAAGCGTGAGCCCCAAACTAGAAACCTTCCCAGAATGCCAGAATAGCACATCACTCAAAAAAACACATCAAATAAGCATTAGTATACCATAGTGTCCTAGGTTTATTCAAACTCATCAAACTAAAGGTATCTCGATCTCTCTACGAGATCACCTTATTGTCCTTAAATTATTCACTACTGTAACACATATAGTTGGTGCGAGCAAACACTTTTAGGGTGCAATTGAATCAAAACCTTTCCTTTCATCCCAAACCATCACTGCACTTAGGATTTGCCCCTTTAGGTCAAACCAATCATGACCATAGGAAACACCTAAAGCCTATGACCATTTTGAATGGAATTTTCTTTTTTCTATTCTCTAGCTTCTTGGTTTTGGGAATCATCAATAAAGTTGGTTTCTACTCTTGTTGCTTCTTCCTCGTTTTCAATTAAACTACAGGGCTCACCATTTGGCTTTTTTCCAATTGGGTAAAGGGCTTCACCAAGGCTGCCTCTTAGCTCATGCTTGTTTCGATGTGCTATGGAATCCTTGTCCAGGATTCTTGGCGTATTTGGGAGCTTAATTAATGCGTTCAAAGGCATCAAGGTGACAACTTACAGGTAACTCTACTTTCGGTAAACAATGTTTTTGTTTTTGAGGGGCGATGGATGATGATTTCACTACCATTAAAGCAGTATTGGATCGAGTCTAGTTTAGTAGTAATGACTCAGAGGAAAACACATGTTATTTGACCAAATTGGTATCTTGGTAATGTCACACTCGAAAAAAATACTCAAGGACCAATCTTTTTCTTTTGAGTTTTTTAGATGCCACCCACTATTTATTGGGGTGAATCTAGTCGCGCAATAATTGATGGTAAGGATTCTAAACACTCCAAATCACCACTACAGAATTTTAGAGAGAGGAACAACTTTCTAAAAATAAAAAAATTCAAATAAGAAGAGTGTGCTTAACTAACCTCTAAAAGATTTGAAAGTCCAAGCAAGATCCAAGAATTCTCCGCAATTCAAGGGTTCTTCACCACCAACCATGTGTACACAGTCTCTCAACCATCCACAGCATCCTCTACAAATAAAATAATGGGAAATTAGGTAGTGGATGACTATTTATAGAGGGTCGGGGGCAAAACAGGGTTTAAATCCTGCGACCAAACCAACCAGTCGCTTGGGGCGGTTGATTGGGTCAATCAATCGCCTTAAGCAACTGCCCCTAGTACTTTTTAGTACTTGGGTGTTTTGCTCATCCGGTTGATCCACAACACCAATTTAACTTAAACCAACATGTGGAGGACTCTTACCTTAATCTCAGACATCTTCAAACTCAACTTGACTCAAGCTATAAATTCACTTGTCCAGTCTATTAGGGTTTCCATTGGATCTTCTTCAGGTTCCCAGTAAGGCAGGTTCTTCATCAACAGTAACTAGATCCATGGGCCCATTATATGAATCATGGGCTTCAATCTGGATAGCCCAACTTCTTCTAGCTAGAACTTTGGGTACTCAGACCTGTAATAGAGATCCAGGGTTAGAATTACGGGGGTTATTGTAGCGGCAACCTTCATCGGCGCACTCCTGCTGTCACATCCCTCAAAAATCCACCCAGGGGGTACCCTATTTGGATTACTCGGGGGAGTGATCCACAGCCCAAAAGATCCAAGTTTAGGAACGATCATATCCACTTAACACAATAACTTAATCAAAAGCAAGAACAAATCATAGTTTTCAAGTAATTTAATAATAGAAGTCAAGAAAGGATCTCAGAAGGATCACATAGAACATCAGAGTGCAGAAAATGATACCAATAGAATGAAGTCAAAGTACGAAATAAAAGGGGAAACCCATTCTACAATAACAATGGAAGGTAGATCGAATAAAAGTAAAGGTTACAACTAGTTCTCAAAAGAAGGGAAAGAAAAAGGTAAGCAACTAAGTTATAGTTTCTTCTAACTTATACAATGTTTCCTCAATAAGATAATCATAAGAAACTAGACAAGGCCGAATCTGCTCCTAACAAATATCAGTCTCGAACTGATAGTCTTCACCGACGTAGTCGCCATAACCAGTATTGTATGAGTCACCAACTTGGTCTTCAAAGTGTTGACCATTATAGTCAACAGTAGTAGTACCTGCAAGAAAGTCTAACAAAAGATGTTGCAAAAAGGAGTGAGTTCAAAAGAACTCAGTAAGGTAGTTATTCCATAATACATAAGCCATATGATACAAGTCATAACATGATGCAATATGATATAAAACACATGATGCAAGTATGCTTCTAACTCTATGAATGTTGGTCTCTATGGTAGACATGCTTTAAGTCATAGCACCATACTTCTTTGGGTCGTCTATCACTCCCCCTCAACCATTTAAGGTATCTTGGGTTGGCTGGGGTAGTTGGGTAAAGTCCTCGTAAAAAACCATGGTTGGGGATTTGGTCACCACTCTCTCACATCACCATTTGTATAAGTATTGGCGCATGTCACGGTAAAGCCTAGCCCAATGCAAGTCATCTACTCAATCATGTCAACTCAGATCCGGATACTTCTATTCCTCCTCAACCATTTAAGATATCTTAGGATCCTTTCCAGTATCCTTCACACTAGAGTCATGTATCCTATGGCTCCAACCAACTCGAACTACGGACTCATCAACCCTATTGGTCATCCACAAATAGTAGATAGGAAGTTCTCAAGACCTCTTACGGGTTGGTTACCGGTCTTGAGCATCCACACATCCCCATTGCTACCACGGGTTGTTCGGTCTCAATGCCCTTCCGATTCGGGTCTCACACGACAGGGACATCCTAGCCAAACACCACTAGACAAGTCCTATGTATGTCATCCAATAATCCAAGAAAGTGTTGATGGGCATCTTCGGAGAGCATCCCATATTATTCCCTCCGATGTCCAAGGACAGAAGTGTCAGTATGACACTCCCCAATCCCAAATTATACCTAAGCAATCACATGCTTATTTCCATCATATCACATATCAACAATACATCATCATAAGAAAAGATATATCACAACATCTCATGATCAAGTGTATAAGTACATGACAAGAATAAATAGACATGATAAACAAAGTAATTAAGCATGGTGCTACTGTCATAAGGTAACTACAGTAGTCATATGATGTCTAGAATCAACTAATAAACTAAGTCTACTAAATTGCCAACAACAGTGTAAAAGTCATACAGTCTATGTTATATGGCGATAACCCTCCTTACCTTAAGCTGTCATGATGATGATCCAAATGTTACAAAAGAATGATCCAATGATGGTTTTAAGACCCTAGACAAACATAAATGAAAGATTAGAGAAGAAATCGGGAAAATCGGAGGTTGAACGGGTCAAAACGGAAAAGAACACAGTTTAGCGCCTGCTTGGTCGATGCTCCTTGGTTGATGGGATCGACCAAGGAATAGTATCGGGGCTGCATAGTGTATTTTGGTGATTTTGGTCCGAAATCAGTCTTCCGGTGCTCGGATCAATCTAAAACTTGGAGGGATTCATTGTAACAGTATAAGGAAACTATACAACAAGAATTAACACAATCTAATCGCCCAATTGAAAACCCTTGAATTTAAACCCTATGTTCTAAATACAAGAACATAGCATGAAGTGAAATCAAATGAAAAGCAATGAAAACGGAGGGATTAGCTAGGGGAACTGATGGGGAATAGATTAGAATCATATGCTAGCATAGAACATAGGTTTAACACATTACATATCTCAGTTTAGGTCAAGAATGCAAGATGCTAATAAGAAGTTTATAGAAATGCATATGCGAGAATCAAAATAAGAGTATATCATAAGTAGGAATGGAAAGAGATCATGGATTAGTGAGGAACGAACACTTGGAGTGATGGTTCCAAAGTTGCAGCATCAACTCCAAGGTTACAATAGTAAGAAAAGAAGAGAAAAGAGTAGGATAGAGAGTGAAGATGAGAGTTCATACCTTGTAGATGATAATGGAGGCAAGAATCAAATGATTGGCAATGATTAGAGTAGAATAACCTTCACCAATATCAAGGAGGAGCTTTGGGGAACCTTCTCCACGTTCTCAGGTGTTGCAATGATTAGAATAGGGTTCAAAACATGAGACTAGCATAAATAGGGGGTGGAATATTCCAAAAGAATCATTAACTCGCAGCTGGGCAGCCTTGGTTGATGCTCCTTGGTTGATGGGATCGACCAAAGAGGACGACCAAACAAAATTGGTCAGGCATAGTTTAGCAACTTCGGACAGGGATTCGGTGGGCTATACAGGGTCAAATTGAGTGGGGTTTTCTCCTACAAGTCAATCAAGAAGTCTAGTTTTAGAAAATACCTTCAAGTCATGCACAAGAGTTCATTAGGTACTTCAAATAATTCAACCCTCTTCGATGCGCAGTTTCTTAACAGTCACTAACAATGCTTCCAAATATGAAGCACTATTCTCAAAATCCATGGGTTTCGGGTCAAACACCATGTCTTCGGGCCCACAAGGACTTCTTCCTTCACTTTGGGACATTGGATCTACCCTAAGGAAAAGGTCGGACATGACCTCCTAAGGCTTTCAAAGATAGCAACATTGAAATCAAGGTCCGACTTCAAGGTCAAACATTAAACAAGCCTTTCTTTAACCCAAAACAAATAGGGTGTCCTGGCTAGGTTTGAGGTTTGGGCTGGATTTTACATTCTCCCCCCTTAAAATAATTTCATCCTCGAAATTGGGAGAGTACTAGGCTTCCAAAGAGGTGGGAATACATCGCTTTTATCTTGACTTCCTTCTCTCAAAATCTACAAGAAACGAATAACAATAAGTCTTTTGTAAGAAACAAGGGAGTAAATCTAACGTGCTTTGAAATCAGAAACAAATAGAAGGGTTACAAATCGTGAAGATCACACTTGATTTCTTTTCAAAATCATCATGTGGAGAATTCACAAGGTTATAGAGTGTGTGGAGGTCCACTCTAGAACCGCAAGGATAGAAGGATCAGTCATGGGAATGACTTAAGATCACTCTCCTATTAAAAGGGAAAAGAAGGCACGAGAAGAAATCTTAGAGAGAATAGATCAGCTTCGGGGTAAACTTCTACCAAATGAAACTAGGCAACTCATATGATAGAGAATAAATCGAACAATGTATATGGTATGTATGCATTTGGCATAGCAACAAGGTTAAGGTTAGGTGGGATTTCACACCTGCCATTTAGGTTGGAGATGTAACATTGTCGAGAAGTCTTTTGTTTTGAAGCCACTTTGCCAACGCTACTGTCTGTCGGGAACTTGATCTTCATTTGTCTAGTTAAGACAATTGCTCCTAACTTGGTAAAGGATGGCCTCCCAAGGATGATGTTGTACAATGGCAACTCCCGTACAATCAAAAAATTTACCCATTTGGTGGCCTCCTTTGGGTATGTCCCAATGGTTAAATCTAGTTGCACTGTTCCTTCTACCACTGTTGAGGACCCTGCAAACCATAACATGTGTTGACCTTGGCTCCATCAAGTCCTCCTCCATCTTTAGTTTTTGGTAAGCTTTAAAGTATAGGAGATATGCGGAGGATCTAGTATCCACTAATACTTGATGAACCTCCCAACAATCGATTTCGACTTTTATCATGATTGCATCGTCGTGGGGGGTATAGACTCCTCTTTTATCTTTTTCGGTAAACGTGATGGCTTCTTGTGAGCTTGGCCTCTTTCTTTTCCTAATTGCTTCTCCCGATCCCACTAACTTTGACTTTGCCTTCAGCTTTTTAAGGTATTTGGGCTCTAATCCTCCAAATATTGTGAGGATGGGATCGGCTTGCCCTAACCACTTTTTTTCCCTTCTTTGTATTGGAAGTCTTGGGTCTACGGTCTCTGATGTCCAACTGTTCTCTTTTTTTCTCTCATGTTGTTTTCCTTTCTCGATCATCTTCTCTTATCTTCACGTAACTAGCTAGATGCCCTTGGGTAATTAACCTCTCAATATCTACCTTCAAGTGTCTGCAATCATTGGTGTAATGTCCATAATCCCTGTGGAATATGCAATGCTCATTCATATTTCTTCCCTCAGGCTTGGACACCCTCTTGGGTGGTCATCTCAGTATATCTTGATCCTTGACGTGCATTAAAATTTCGGACCGTCGGGCATTCAGGGGTGTATACTCTACATGATCGGGTGAACGCTACCTCTAGTTGGACAGTTGCCGACTTTGTCGATCATTATTTTGTCCTTTTGAACCTTGCCCTTTTTCAAGGACCTTACGCTCCTTATTGGCTGCCTTTGCTTCTCCTTATCCGGCATCAAGGATTTTTGTAACCTCTGGCTTGCTTCGGCACCTTTGGACTAGTTCGGTATATCCTGCAACAACTCCAGGAGGTGCTTGTTGGAGAGTCTTGTAAAAAGAGCTATCTTTTCTACCTATTCATTGAGATTCTCAATCTCCATTGTTGCTTTATTGAATATTTGTAAGTAATCCTGAATGGATTTATTCTTTGCTTGCTTCAGGTGAATAAAGTTTCCTTGGTCTTCTTTATTTGTATGCCACTTTGGAACCGACCAATTAATTTTCGGGCAAGTTTGTCGAAATCGGCTATCCTCCTTGAGGGCATGTTCGAGAACCACTTTCATGTTGCTCCTGTGAGTGACGATCTGAACACTCTACATAATATTTTGTTCGAATTCCTGGCCACCGCCATCTTTTGCTGATAATAGCTTATATGGGCCACTGGGTCTCCATACCTGGCAGTCACATCTATGAACGGGATTTTCTAGATGATTGAGTAGATGTCATCTACCTTCTTACCTTTAGTAAGTTTTCTTAGCTTCTGATTTATGTTAGCCAGCTTTTGACAAATTCGAACAGCTCTAACACTGGGTGTTCGAATGCTTTCTTTATCCGAGTGTTAAGACATGCTGGGATGCGTTCGAACGCCTCTCTCGAGCCTCGGAAAGGTTCCCATCTGGCTGATGTTCGTGAAATAAAAGTAATCGCAAGCGCACTGTATCGTGTAGCTAACAGGTTGATCTCAAGGAGATATGTCACTTTAGAATTTAACCTCTTAATGGTAACGCGAGAGTGCAAGGATTCAAGTTTTTTAACTAAGTAATTAAAGTAAATTAACAAATTTAAATAGGTCGTCCCAACACATACATCTAATGTGATCAAATTGAGAAAAAAAAAATAAAACAAACATAACCTAACCATTCATCATCTAATAAATAAATGAAAAATACATAAAAAAAGGAATAAATATGCAAACAATAAATAAATAAAAAAATAAAAGGAAAGCGTCATCTCTGGATCGAGGGAAGGGGAGTATAACTAGGATGACTTTGACCGTGGACCCTTTGCCGTAGGTTACAATCCACCGATCGGGGAAACGGATAATAAAGAAAAAGAAAATGCATAAAGTAAATAGCATAACAAATAACAAAGCGGAAAGTAAATAGCATAACAAATGGAAAAAATGAAATCTTAACCAAAGAGAGGCACGGCTGTAGGCATCTTTTATCAAAGACCCGAGGGATAGGAAAACACTAAATAAATACTGAAAAATAAATCTCAAGTTAAGAATATGGAGGGGTAGACGGAAGCCGGCTACTGACAATGGCTACTTACTTGCATTCTCAAATCTTGAATAATAATAAAAACCTTTAATGAACGTTTCGAATCTCAACCAACCCTAACAACCAGATCTGAGATGATCCAAATCCACAATTGCTAAACCCCTCAGAGAAAAACAAATCTTCTTCAAAATTGAAACTTGAAGCTTGAAATTGAAATTGCATTGCTCAAAAGAAAGAAAATACACTTGCATAAAATAAATTAAATAACTTTAATATTCATTGCATTATGTAGAAAAATTGAACATAAACATTGAATCTAAAAATGAGAACCCCACAAAGAAATTAAAGAACTAGAGAAAACCTAAACAAGCTAAAGAGAAAAGAAGTGTAGACGGCCTAAAAAAACTAAATAGGAAGGAAGTCTAACCTAAGTCTAAAAGGAGTAGGGGTGTTTATAGGAGATGGTAAATGGGGGTAGAATAAGGAAAGAAATAATCAAAAATAAGAACAATAATGATAACAATAATAATAAGAAGAAAGAATGAATAGGAAAAGGGAAAAAAAAATAAAGAAATACCTAATTTCGTTGGAAAATCTAAGGAAGAGAGAGAGAGAGAGTGGAGAGAAAAAAATTAAAAAAATAATAAATTTATTTTGAGTTAAATGTGGAGAAGAAAGTGGAGATGAAGGAAAGGAAAAAAATATATAGATGGAGAATAAAGTGGAGAGGAAGGAAAGAAAAAAAAAAAAACTTTTAGAAAAGTAATGTCGGTTAATTAAGGAAAAAAATAAAATAATAGTGAAATAAATAGAAAGTGGGGAGAGAGAAAAATAATTAGGGAAATAAATAAAACCTTTTAGAAAATCTATAAAAAAAAAATAGAAAATCCTAATAGTTGACTACTTGTGGGTCCCATACAATTTTCAATTATAATAAAATAAAAATCCTAATTAATCTCTGCCGTAGATCAAAATTGGCTTCTATATTTCTAAGATATTCTTAGAGTTGGCTCATAATCGCATTTCTAGCCCATCATGCTCCAAATCAGGCACTTTTGCACTAGAGAATTTGAATGGACCTCTTGACATGTAAAATTGCATGTTTCATACAAAAAACTCCAAATATTTGCATAAATCCTGAAAATCCTAAAATCTACAAAAACAATATAAAACCCAAGATAGCTCCACTCTAAGTATGTAAAAATGCATGCTTTATACCTTAAGATTTCACACATAAATGTACTCATTAGCTGCCTTATTGTGACCGATCTCTCACATCTACCGCCACTCTCCGAGGGAGTTCTCTCGTCCTTCGCACTCCCAATTGCTCACCTTCATCTTCTTCTCGTCTTATATGTGTCGGGGGGTTGCAAAAATTTTCCCTTGGGGCTAATTCCTTTCTCTTCCCGGAGAACGCCCTCTCACATTCTTCTTGCTTCTCGAGCCCACCTTTGGGCATCTTCTTCTTGATCAAATTGGTTTGGGTTCCTCGGGGCTCCAACCGTCTTGCCATTGTTCTTAGCAATTGGGCTTGCATTTGGTTCATCGATTGTTAGCCTTGATTCATTTGTTCTTGAAAGATTGAGATCATCTAGATCTCCCCATTATGATCGTTCAAGCGTCCTCCCCGGATTACTTCTTCTTCATACTGCTCGATCTCTCACGACGGACCTTCATTCAGGGGGATGGGGTTTCCACCTAGAGGTGGTGGGCGAATATGTTTGTGATTTCTTTGAAGTGTGGATCTTGTATCTACCATGTATTTTCGAATCGATTCCCATAAATGACACCAAATGATGCGACTTAAAATCATCCACCTATTTGAGGCCTGCAAAACAAATGTCAGATGTGGGTGAACTCGACGATCAGGTTGCCACCTCCAATGATGAAGTTAATAAGTGCACCACCAAAGAGCCCTAGCAAATTGAAGAGCTTAATTGAAAGATAGAATGGAGGAAATGATTCAGTTACCTTCCTTCATCTTGTTCTTCAACCTTTATAGGGTTTACTTTTTATTTCCATTCATTAGATTAGTTCACAAATCTTATCTGTAGCGGTTCGATCGTAGGGTTTTATTTACTTAATCTGAGTTAGTTGTAGCTACCTTATGAGGCACAATTGCTTATCCCGAGCTTGGCAAAATCATGTTTCTTTCTATAGCCGTCGAGTTTTTTCAGGCTTAAGGCATCTCTAGATTAACCCCTGGAACCAATCCCGATCGGGGCGATTGAACCAACCCTTGTTCGACTTGGTTGGTTATTATTTTTACTTATCAGTATCACTATCTTATATGGAACTAGAGGAATAAATATCGTTTTGCAAATTACTCTAATAACATGATAGCTTTGATTGGGGATGTCAAATACTTTTCGCCTTTCTTGGTCTGATCAAAAGTTGAAGGATGAACCCACACTTAACTATTGAGATTATACTCCTAGTTGGGACATTTTACTACTACCACCCTCATTTTGGCAAGATTAACTGGATCGAATTGCAAGGAGAACTTTTTTTTTTTGGACTAGTTGACAAAGGCTGTCACACCCCACCCAGCCGGATCCGGTCATACCCGAATACTCGTGGGGGTGACACATCGCAAGATCTAGGTTTAGTTACAATTCCATACAATACATGATAAAGTAAAATTAAATGGACAGGAAATAAATAAGTTCAAGTATTTAATACTCATGGAGGTGATACACTGCAAGATCTAGGTTCAGTGACAATTCCATACAATACATGATAAAGTAAAATTAAATGAACAGGAAATAAATAAGTTCAAGTATTTAATAATCAAGAATGAAAAGAAAAGATTACAATATCCAAAACTTCCTTTCAAAAACTAAACATCAGAGTTCTAAGAAAAGAAAGAATGTATAATGTTGCAGCGGAATAAATCTAAAGAAACTCTAAAGAAAGGAATCTCCATAAGAGCAATCCTAGCATGAACAAGAAGTGTTATGTGCCTCCACTTCGTCTCCAATCTCACCGTCTTGATAGCCACCTTATAAAGGATCCTTAGTGTAGGAGGGGTCTTCATAACCTGTAGAGCAGTCTAAAGAACAAACAAAAATAAAGGAATGAATTCATAGAACTCAGTGAGGTAACTAACATTCACATCATATATTCATCCATATTCCATATAATAATTCATAAGACAATCATGTATTCAATAATATAAATAACCAAATGCATGGTGATGATATGAGGTTCCTAACTCTATAATGTAGTCTCTAAAGTAGACACACTAAGTTATACACCAGTTTTCTTTGAGCGGTCTCATCACTCTTCCCTCACGGCACCAAAGCACATATGTTGGGTTCTCTGCGACTGTTGGGTAAAGTCTCATCGAGTCATGGTTGGGGATTAAGTCACCACTCTTTCACATCACCATTGGTATAAGATCTGGAGTGTGTTAGGGATAAACCTAAGCCCAGTGCGAGGTCATACGGTCTCATATTACATATGGTCCAGATATCTCCCCTCACACCTAGTGCTCTGTTGGTTCAATACCTTTCCCACCTATGAATGGAATCCTCAACGGGAGGCATCTGTTGGTTCCCATTCTTTAACCCAACGGTCATCTATATATAATGGATAAGATGCTCTCCATGTTCTCTCACAAGTTGGTTTCCGGTCTTGAGCGCCCAAGAGCTCTTATCTATTATATGCAACCCTACCTCTCTATGATGATAGTGGGGTTGCTTGATATACAGGACCCAGCCACTAACATCACGGGATAATCGGCTTCAATACCCCTACTGGAAGGGTAATAGTATTCATAGGGATTCCTAGCTCAACACTTCTAGACTTTATAAATCATGCAATTGGGTTTAATGGCACCACATAAGGTTACTAGAGTAATGGGCGAACCCACAACCCTAGTGAAAAATACAAGGTAGTGAGAATAATAATATTCCCCCTTTCCCTTCATATACATTTAAATTCCATTTCATAACAACAATAATAGATTTAAAGGCAAAGAGCAACATCATAAATAATAGTTTTACCTTCCTCGGAACCCCAAAAAAAAAAAAAAAAAAAAAAAAAAAAAAAAACAACAAAAAAAAAAAAAAAAAAAAAAAAAAAAAACAAAAAAAAAAAAAAAAAGGGGGGGGGCGCGCCGACCCGTTTACCTGTTGGTGTGTGTCCTCATGAAATCTAGAGTCCATTTACACTAAAACATGAATTATTTATGATAAGATGAAATCCAGAAATTACAACAACGTTAAAGATGACCATATTCAATATATTTTTTTAGGTATCTAGAAATTTCATTCCAAAAACAAACTAACAAACAATTAATTTGAACCATATAATGTGGTTTGTCTATTTTAGAAATCTAGGGAAAAAAAAAAAAAAAAAGGGAGTGAGTTATTCCTCACCTTCCAATTAGATTCCTTTCTCTAAAGATTAATACTTCCTTCCCACAAGAAGAAAACAAAAGGATAATATACCCTAATCATGCAAGAGGATTAACAAAAATAAAACAGAAGTTAATTTGGTTTCAGAAAAATATCTTAAAATATTCTCATACAAACCCAAACAGAAAACTAGGTTTTAACTTGCCTTTTTAACCTAGATCGGCTAAAAATTATAATTTCATCATTGATTTGAAGTCAAAATGAAACGAAACTTTGGGAAGCTAATTGGGAGTAAAGAGATCATAAGGGTGTCCTCAATTTGATTAAATTTGACCTAGATCAAAATGCCCCAAATTGACTCTTCTAAATCACCCATGGGTGACCCGGATAGTCAAAATGCATCAACCTTAGCAAGGGATTGCAACATTAACTCTTATACTAGAGAGGAAAATTAAAAACAATAGAACAAGGGTAACAATAAACCTAATATGCTCCCACAACCACAAATCTACAAATAAAGAGAAGAGAGTTGTCCACATAATTGTGCCTAAGAGAAGGATTACAGAAATCTCACATTTCTTAAAGTTTTCGCGAAGATTCGAATCACAAAACACCTTCGGAAGGATGGAAATCGCTCATCTTCTTGGTTTCTCCTCTTCTCGTGGCCTCAAACTTGTTCTTGCACAAAAGAAATGTGGTTATGGGTGAGTTAAAACATAAAATAGGGCTTAAAAACCCGAAATTTCGTTTTTACCCTTAAATATAAAATGGGGTGAGGGTTGGTTCACCCAACTGGCCTAACCAACCGGCCGATGGTTGGACCCCCAAACAGATTTCGAATTCAGTGATTGTTGTCTTGTTGGAAAGGTCTTTCGATGATCTTCGATTTGATACCTTATTTGCATTAATCGGATTCTCCTTCGCCGATCTACGGATGTGTCAAAATTGCCTTTTAACACCATCGTGATTAATTTTCTCTCTTCTTTTAAACTCCATGAGAGCTATCAAATCATCACTAGGTTCATCCACGATCATTTGGTCCTCTTCTGAACCTTCGGGCTCGACTCGAATGGTCAACAATTGTTGCTGACTCGAGGCCTGGGTTTGCGACTTTGCGGTCCTGAAATCATGAACTAACGGGTTAGAAATTTGGGGGATTTCACAAAGGCAATTGTTAGGCAACTGTGTGTGCCTTCGCAAAAGCTCTACTCCTTATCAGCACATGATCGAAGTTTTGATTGGGGCATCCATAGATTCTAGTTAGCAACCATTTTGGGACTTCATGTCGAGTCTGGATCATCTTCCTATTTGGGGAGAACAATGTGCTTTCTTGACTCATTCCTATTATATAAGTGTGGTGGGGCCCACCAATAGATATTAAAAAACAAATAAGAAGTTAGGTTTCATCCCTATATTGTAGTTCAAAAGCATCAAGGGAGCATATTGGTGAAAAAATAGTGGAGATAAAATAATAATTAAGCTTTAACATGAGGGATCATAATTATCTCTTCTAATTTTTCTGTGCCTTTTTTCTTGGATGCGATGTTCATCCAGACCATCTCACTCGCACATCAGCTATATCCTCAAAGGGAGTTTTTATCGAATCTCCAACATCAGCTATATCCTCAAAGGGAGTTTTTATCGAATCTCCAAACAAACTTTCGACATCCTGTTCATTTCTAACAAGAAAATTGACCATCTATTTTCTTGTAGATGTGTGACACGTGTCCCAACATTATATCAAAATGTTGAGGTCTATTTATAAGTTACATAATTTTTTTTTAAATTTAATCATAATTTTAAAATATAACTTATAAATGAATTTCAACCATTTAATATGATGTTCAAATATCGATCATACTTGACAAGGAAATTGACTTAATAAAATTTTCAGCACCTACGTAACTACCCGTCACGAGCGCAATAAATTTCGTTCCTTTATTTTAGAATTTTCTTCCCTTTAATGCTCCTCCTATTGCAATTTATTTCATGGTAACTTCGTACAAACATTTCAACGTTCTGGGTATTTCAGTAAAATTGTATGATATGATCTCTCTCGTCTTTCTGTCTTCCCTCCCAGTCAATGTCACCGTTAAATTTCTCTCCATCACTTTTCAAGGAAAGTCTCGTTTTGACTTTCTTCGTACCATACTACCATTTATGCGAGATTGCTTCCGGTGTCGTTGTCTCTTCGAATGGGTCTTCAGAACTTTCAAAATCCTATGATTTCTATTATAAAACCCTAGACTTGTTGATCCCTGTTTGTTCTCTCTCGGATATTCACCTCAGTATGGCAGAAATCCTTCTGGATATTCTCGTTCCCTCTTTGTGGGAGATTGAGATCACCGTAGCCGCCGCGATTTTTACGATTGCTGCGTATAAGCTTTTGTTTCCCGGAAATGGAGGAAACTGTGGCGATATCTCCGTCAACGATGATGGGTCACTCTGTGATGACAAAGATAAGGTCAGTAGTACCATTGGATTTCAGCCATTTATCGGTTTGTGAAAGTGTTTCATTCTTGTTCTGATTGGTTTCCTTTTAGAATTTATTGTTTGATGTTTGAATTCAACTTGAATTTAGTGTTCTCTCAGAGCTATAAAATGTCAGAATTCAATTTGAGTTTTTAGTGTAATATGCTCGTTTCATGGTTTTTGTTTCTTCTGATATTCGTTAAATGGAGTTCGGTAGACATTTTGGACGATGGTCTGTATATCGACGGGAACTCTTCGTAATTTGTACATAAAAATTTGTCTTGATATATTTACATTCATTAAAAGTTGTACGAACCTAGACACCTTTCAAGTTAGAGTACAATTGGTAAGCTTTGCATGAGATGTAGCTCTATTCTGATACAGAGAAAGGTCAATTCTTTGTATTTTTATGCTTTTTGAATTCATTTTCAAACATACATCTGTTATTGAATTTGTTGAAGTTTTACTTAGCTGGAGATAGACAGAAATTTAGTTCCCATTTGTATTATATGGTACAGAAGTTCTCCTATAAATGATATGTTACTTATCTTCATGCAGATCTTGAGGATTTTGATTTTATGACCTGGTAAAATGATGAAATATGTTTGTCGTTTTTGATATTGGAGAAAGTACCGATATGGTACAGGATAGATGCGAAACTGTTTGGGGAAAAAAAACTGTATGAATCATCACAGTTCATTACTAGCTCAGTCGCCCATGATGGTTCGATGCCGGCTTGATATAGGTCAAATGAGATAGTTTCTTCAAGAGCAGTTTAGAGGTTAAAAAGCTTATGCAGTGCATTTTGTTCCTTTACTTTGCTCAATTTGCACTTGAGGTCTGATTATAAGCTGAAATTGACTGTCTGCGAGTAATTAGAGTTTGAATACATAACACAAGATCTAGGCTTTTGAAGTCTCACGAGATGGTAAGAGATTCAGGATTTATGTAACATCTCAATATCTATCCTATATCTTGTGTTACATCTCAAACTTGGTTTGAAGTGGACCTAACTAAGGTTATCAACAGGTGCTTTTATTGATTTTAACCTCAAATCAATCTTGCCTTTCCCTCTTTGCCATGACTGAATGCACCTCCCAGTGAGAGTTTTGGAGCTTTTAGGGCAAATTCAAGATTGAAAAACACTCACTGGTAGGTGCTTTCTTGAATTTAAGAGACATAATGCAGAACTTTTAGGGACATAAATTCAAGAAGGCACACTCACTGGGAGGTGCTTTCTTCTTGTTTTTAACTGTTCTAGAGACATAATGCAGCGACCTCACTTGATGTTAAAGATTCAATCTTGAATTTAAGCCCAAGCTGAATTTCCAAGTTGAATGGGTAACTTTGTTTTGCAAAACAATTGGCATTTAAGCCCAAGTTGTTAGAATTATAACTATGTTGACCAAAATGCAATTAATGCTAAGATGTACTTATTTTGTTAAAAAAATATTTGTTTTTTTATTAATTTAAAGAAAGAAAAATCAGTCCATATTCTCTAATTTTTAATCTTGGTTTTGTCCTACACTCCCTCCCTCTCCAGCCCCTTGATTGAAAAAAGTAATGAAAGTAATTATTTTAATAAAATGTGCCTATGTTAGTATTAAGGTCATTTTGTTCTACAAAGTTATAATTCTGACAGTTTGGGCTTAAGTGCTATTTTTTTTTGAAAAATAGGAGTGGTACATATATATAAAGTTAAAAAGTTCAGTGGGTGAAAATGGGTGATGGGCGATGCAGCCCCCATTTGAATGAGGGCCACTTCTTTTAAGATCTTTGAGAGAACCAATTCAGATGGGACCAAGAAAAGATTTCTTGAAATTTTGGTTATGGGATATGGACATTCTTTGCGATATGGGGCGTGATGGGATGATTCTGCTAGTAAAGATGGATGTGGCTAATGGAATTTGAATTCCCTGGTTGGGTTAATTGGAAAGAAGCATTATCAAGGATGATGGGAGTTAGTTTCTGGAGGGATTTAAATTGGTGGGTTGGTGTAGGTTCTTGAGATATGGGATGAAAATTTATGGGAATTGGGCGAAACTTTGATGATATTTAGGTAATATTATAATGATATGATCCTCCAAGTTTGATTGGGATTGGATTGCTAAATTGGAAGAGATAAGGATTCTTGTTTTGGAAGTTTTAGGGAGTACGAGAACTCAAGAAAATATCTATATTTTGATATTGGATGGTTAGAACAGAGTCAAATGAGGATACATGGTCACTAGGGTTGAGAGGATGATGTGCCTAAAGTGTGAGACAGATCTAACAGTTAGATTGGTGTAGATCTAACCTTGAGTTTAAATAATGAAAAGAGAAAATAATTTGATAGAAGGGGATTGATATAGGCTGTTAGTAATAGTTGAATGGAGCCTTGAGGATGGAATATTCAGATGGAAAATGAATGTTGAACTCTGATCTTCAACCAGCCATTCGTATCTAGGTTTGACTTCACTTTTAGAGTCTTTCCCAGCTTTGGATCTTCAATTACAAATTGACAGAACCACGGCTTACTGACAAGTACAAGAGGTATTTACTTGAAGAGAAGCTTTTCTCATCCAATTTTTTTCTCTCCCCATCGGGTAGAGAAGTCTATTTATACATAATATGCTGGAATCCTGATCTAATTTGGAGTTAAGTTGGACTTTAACTTGAAATTAGAAACTAACTCAAAATAGAAACTAATTGACTTCAAACTGGAAAAAAAAAGAATATTAGAAAAAATTATTTTGCCCCTACAGCATAAGCCAGACATAATTTACGTTGATTAAACTACTTCTGTACTTGGCCTAGGCACCAAACTTTTGGGCTGATAGAATAGTCACATGACAACGCAAACATATTGAACAAAGGTCCAACATCTATATCCGTAAACTATAGGTTGACCTCAAAGGGAAGAGGCTAATTTGGTGGTGGATTTGCATCAACATAATTACACCATACCCAAGGGGAGGTATGTGTAATTTTCTCAAAATAAAATCATTTGGCCACTAAAACAATTTAAAGAAGAAGAATGTATTTCTAGATCAAAAACTGTTTAAATATGTCTAAGTAAGATCATAGTTTCTAACAAACAACAACAACGGGCCTTGTCCCTCTTTCTCTGAAGCCCCGGGACAAGTTTGGCCTTATGAACTTGCCCCAATTTTGCTCCATGTGGATTGGATATGGCAAGTGTTTTGTTTGGAAGTATCCCTGTAGGTGTAGTTAAGAAGAATGCTTTCAAAAAGGCATAGCCTTCTGTGAGGGTCATGACACATGTACTCAAACCCTTTATTAGGAAATTTCTGCTGGTTTATTTCAACATCATAGTATAAAATAGAAAACTTGAGGAGAACTTGGACCGTATATGACAAGTAATGGGAGTCTTGTGGACAGAGAAGCTGTTTCTGAATCTAAAGAAGTGTGCCTTCATGATGCCCAGAGTTATTTTTCTTGGATTTATCATCTCATCATAGGGTGTAGAAGCAGATCCAGAGAAGGTCAGATGATAGTAGATTGGCCTTCTAAAAGGTTTCACAGAAGTTAGGAGCTTCAATGGCTTGTATCCTTCTACAGGAGGTTTATCAGAAATTTCAGCACCATCATGGTTTCCCTGACTGAATGTACTAGAACCTCAAAAGGGAATTTGAGCGGACCCCTGCCGCCACCAAGGCTTTCTCCCTAATCAAGAAAAGAAAATAGAAGCCGTTGTACTATTCCTTCTTGAATTTGACCAAGTTTTTGAGGTTGCTACAGATGCCTCTCATATAGGGATTGGAGTGCTGATGCAGCCATGTCATCCCAGCTGCCTTCTATGGTGAGAAGCTGAATGATGCCATGACTCTGTTTGATCTGGAGCTTTATGCAGTACTCCAGGTACTTAGGCATTGGAGGCACTATTTGTTGGGTAGAGAGTTTCGTTTTTTCTAATCATGAGGCCCTAAAACACTTCCACTCACAAAAACCTATGAGCCATAACTACTTGGGTTGGTTATCTGCAAGAATTTGTATATTCTCTAAAGTATAAAGCAGGGAAGGAGACCTAAGTAGCAAATGCTCCTAGCTGAAAGATCCTAATCTTAACCATGGTCTCATCACAAGCCATCGGCGTACAGCCTGTTGTTGGTGAGTATGCCGGTGACAAGAACTTTGGAGTGATACATCAAGAGTTACAGCAGGGTGGGTGATGTGAACTAGGTTTCACCCCCTGGCTGAAACCCTGGAGTAGGCCCCAAGGCCACGCTGTAATGGCGCACCTAGGGCTGGCTGAACCCTCCTAGAGGGGTATTTTGGTCAATTTTAGCTCTAAATATTTTATGGAATTAAATTTCAGAATTATCAGTCTTGTTTAATTTAGAAGTCTTGTTTTGATTTGAAGTTGAGTTCTTGAGTCCTTAGAGTCTTTCTTTAAAGGACTCTTTTAAATCTTTTATTACAAGAAGAGTTCCATTCCTTTTGTTGGAGTCCTAGTGTCCTAGGAGGAATCTATTTTCAAGAAGATTCCATTACTTGTTTAGTTTAAATTAGAGTCTTTAATTGTGTGGCAGATATTAATTGTAAGGGAGATTCTAAATCATAAAGGATTGCCAATTAGATTGGAGTCTTTAGTAGGCTATAAATAAGCCTAGTATTTTCAATAAAGTTAAGTATGATTATTTGAATAAGAATTGATTAAGTATCGTGGCCTTGTTGAGGCCATAGTTGACTCAAGATTGAGAGTTTTTCTTCAAGATCAGCACCTTCTTCAAGCTCTGGCACTCATTTTCCAGTCACCAGCAACTTCAAGAAATTTACTGCGGCTTCCAAGTAAGTACAGCAAAATCAATCTCTTCCCCTTCACCTTGCAAACCGATCGTACCCCTCCCCAGCCCCTTCCTCTTCTTGCGCAGACCCCATAAACCACTCCACTCCAATCATAGCCTCTTCCCAGTCCTCCCCTCACCCCCCCCCCCAAAGGCCCTCTGCAGCCCCCTATCTTCCTTGAGGCAGCAAGGAAACCCTTCTCCAGCCCCTCCCTACCTAGAGGTGCCATCTCCCTCCCCCCCCCCCCCTTTCTTTCCCTCTTGGCCTCCTCTCTCTCTCTCTACTGACTTGTTGCAGAAACAGAAAATAGAAAAGAAGGATAAAAGAAAGAGAGAGAAGAAAGAAAGAAGGAAGAAAAGAAAGAAAAGAAAGAAAAAGAAGAGAGAAAAGACAGATGAAAGATTGCCCAAGATCTTTTCCTTCCCCTAGAGATCAAGCCCATGGATACTAAAAATCATCCCTAAACCCCTCCCAACCCAATTGCAGACTTCCCTGGGCATCCTAGGGTTAATTCGGTGATCGTGTCGCTAACCAATCAAAAATAAAATCCTATACTAATCTAGCTAGCAGAAAGTACGGGGTCGAACTATGGGGAACTAAAAGGCTAAGTTACTAAGATTGAATTCAACAAAACCTAATATAAATTAAATCTATTAATCAATGCAAAAACTTCAATTATGAATACGTGAGTGTTGGGAAATGCTATGTCAGCATTGCCGCATAAGCCTCCATTAGTTTTGATGATAACAAACACAAAATTACTAATGTCCATATCAAGTTGTGATTGTCTAGTTATTACGAAAGCAAGTGGACCAAACTCACCGGATGTCTCAAGTCAAGGCCAAGACCAAGCCAAGATGGACATGAAGTCTAAGTCAAGATGAACATGAAGAATGGAGTACAAGAAGACTTAAGAACATCAATGATCAAGACTTAGTTGAATTTAGGACTTAGGACACCTCCATATGCACTCACATGTAATTGTATTAAATTATTAGCATATCATGTCACTAGATTGACCTAGGACATAGTAGGAAGGTGTATGAGGCTTAGGGTTGATCAAAAAGACCAAAAACCCAAGCCAAGTCTAAGTCCCAAACTTGATTGGCTACTGTGCTGACAGACGACCGTCTGACCAGACAGTCGTCCGTTTGGTTGTGACTTAAGCCTTAACGGCTAGTTTTTAAACGGCTACTTTCCAAACGGTGCTCCGTCTGATTTAGACAGACGTCCGTTTGGACTAAAATCTGAACTAAAATTATGTTCGTTTTTTATCCGTTGGGGATTGGGCTAAGGCACTCAAAGGCCATCTATATAAGCCTAATTCACCCTATTTGAGAGCTCTGAACCTCACATTTGATCAACTACTCCCCAAGTAATCTCAAGCTCTCAAATCACAGAAAACAATTGTGCTTTGCCTCTCATCCTCACTAAACCTTGGAGAACATACCAAAGTGTTAAGTAAGCTTGTGGAAAGTCAAGCTTGAGGTGATTGAAGGCATTGGTGGTGCATTCATTTTACAATTGAGCATACAACTCTTATTGCATCACACTCACACAAGGGGTAAAGTGTCACACCCCTAGTTAGGTAATCTCTAACCATCCATTGTAATTGCTTGTCTTCAATTCTAGTCTAGGTAGATTAGAATTGATTTTTGGTGCTCTTGCCCATGAACAAAGATTGAGTGTGTGCTCTTGCCAGTGAACAAAGATTTAAGAGGGTGCTTTTGCCCTAAGATAAACAAAGATTGTAAATGGTGCTCTTGCCCCGTAACAAAGATTGTAAGGGTTTGATCTCTACCCATTGTATTAAAAGAGAATTACTAGTGGAAATCTCTTTTGAGGCTAAAAGAGGAGTAGACATGGACATGTAAAGTTGAACCACTATAAATCTTGTGTTGTGGTTGTTTGTTATTGTTTATATTCATTTGAATTTTCAATTTATCTTGAATTTGCAATCAAACTGAAAAATTGGACAATACACTAGTTGCAACTGATTCACCCTCTCTAGGTTGCACCCACAGTGAGGATCTTTGGGATTTCGAATCCCCACTGCTTTTCACTAACTGAGATAACTTTACACTTCAAAATGAAGGATGGTCTTTCCTAGATATGCCCTACCTTTGCAAGACTATCGTCCTTTGCCGAAGCTTGGCACACTTAGTTTGCTTAGCTATAGAACATCTTTGGCCATACTCAAACACAATCTACTAGAAGTTATAGAACAATCAAATTAATGAAATAAGTGATGGTTCATCTACATCCCAAAGCAAAGGAACTAGCTACTTATTATAACAAAGTTCATAAAACAAATAAAGATGAAATTTAGAGAGAGAGAGAGAGAGAGAGAGAGAGAGAGAGAGAGAGAGAGAGAGAGAGAGAGAGAGAGAGAGAGAGAGAGAGAGGAGAGAGAGAGAGAGAGAGAGAGAGAGAGGAGAGAGAGAGAGAGAGAGAGAGAGAGAGAGAGAGAGAGAGAGAGAGAGAGAGAGAGAGAGAGAGAGAGAGAGAGAGAGAGAGAGAGAGAGAGAGAGAGAGAGAGAGAGAGAGAGAGAGATGAAAGCCAAAATCCGTGTTCTCTGTCTTCTCTCTTCTCTGTGGTTGGCTTCTCCTTTTATCCCGCACACAATGAATTCGTCCTTTGTACCCATCAATTCGACATTTTTTCGTTTAGATTCTGAGAAAACTCAAAACTAGAAAGTTGTAGATATTTTTGTTATCTTTCCATAGCATCTTGAATCACTGCAATCCAAGTTCATACAAGAGATATATGCCCAAAATACTCATTGTGCTTTGCCTCCACTTGTTTCCAATTTGGCTCAGATTAGTGTTCTCCTTGCATTAATTAAGTTGGATCTTTGCATTCATGATTTCTTGGGCAGCAATTTTATTTTAATTAAAATCCTCTAATATATTTGTCAACTTTGCTCCACATTATTTTTAATAACCAAAATCACCTTATTCCTGAAAAATACACAAAATTACTCAATTAATTCTCTTTTAATTAACTAAGTATGGGAAATTAAATCAAATAAATAATGATAAATGCATGCTTAATTGCTTATCATTTGGTTATCACAAATTCACTCCTATCTTGATTTTATAAAACCCTAATTTTTACCTTTCTTCTCAATTGAACCCTACCCATCTGATTTGTGATGATTGTGCTTTCCCATAATAATTTCAGGATCATCCTTGGTACTTTAGATCATCCCATTGGCTTTTGGAGATTAATTGATGGAAGATTCTGGGCAAATCCTAAATTTTAGGGAATCTTTCCAAGAAACCCTAACCCTAAAATTGGGTTTCCATCAGTGGACATCATCACCCTAAGTACTCTATCCATAATGGGTATCTATTTCATGGTACTAGATTATGTATTCCAGATTCCTCCCTGAGACACACATCATTAGGTGATGTGAAATTCTAGGGCCAGCCGAGAGAAGCCCCAAAGGTTGAAGTAGGGCCTAGGGGTGCTACCGAGCACCCTACAACTTAACAAGAACTCCAAACTATATGAAGGGCATTTTGGTAATTCAGGCACTTCTAATCAGGCCCAATTAGGTTTAGCTGGATTCAGCGTGTTGGTAAGACTGTAAGAGTCCAACTCTACTTTTATTATGTTATTTGAGTTGTTCCTTTTTAAGTTATAAAAAAGTCCTAGTCTAGTTAAGAGTTCTTAAGTTGGAATCTTATATCCTTCTAAAGATAGATGTCCTTTTATTTTTGCAACTTTATTTAGATAGGAGTTCTTTTAAAACAGAATTCCTTGTTTGTTTTGCTTTCAAATGTCGGTCCAAGTAGGAGTCCTTCAAAATAAAGGCAATGAATACAGCCTAACAAAATTGCTTGATGGAGAGATATTGAGTTGAGCAAGGGTTTCCAAGGGAGGAAAGCCTGCGATAGCTTATTGTGGCCCTTTCTTCATGCGATTTGTCTTCTCCTGGCTCTCTATAGCAAGCGAAGCACTTGTACCCTTACCCTTCTCCCTCTCCATCCCATTACATCTAGTCTAGAACCCCTCCGCCATCCTTGTGGCATCCCTTCTTTCTTACCCAAACATTGATCCCCATATCTCCTATTTACTCCCCCAAATACCCCCTTGGACAATCACCACCCTACCCCCAAGCATCCAATCCCCATCCCTCACCTCAATTGCCCATCCAAAACCCTAAAACTTGCAGTTCAACTTCATCTTCTTTCCCCAATTCCCTAATAATCCTTATCTTCCATATCTCAATCCCCCTAACCTAAATTTCACTCCCTTGTGGATTCTTCATCCCCTCGCTCTCGCCAACCTTCGACCCTCACCCTAGCCACCCCCCAAAAACCCTAGAACTAGAAACACAAAATTTTCTTAAGCCTTAGAACATGGAATTTCAAATTTGAACTGAGTTGGAATTTCATTGAACTTAATCCATAAAACCTAGCCGAACTTTGAATCCCATTTCTATTAACCTTAGGTACTCTAATCAGCCCCTACATCCCCAACCGCAAGGCTTGAAAGGCCTTAACTTGCCTGCTGAATTCAATTATTGATCCTGTAATTGGCCGTCACCTCGGTATTAGTAACATCTTCAATGTGGCTGACCTATACCTCTATCCAGGGCATCACTTAGATGAAGGAGATTCATGGCATATGTTGCGGCTGCCTCAACTCAAGCCCCTAATGGAATACTAAATTGAAGAAGTTCTCAGTGACTGAGAAGACCCTGATTATTGCCTCTGAAACCTTCGGTAGCTCTGGTAATTTCCCTAAAGATTCTAGCAACAGGCTCACCTCTCATCGTTGCAAGTCTTGCGACTCACACTCTCACTTACAAAATTGGTGAAACAAAAATGGAGTGGCAATTATTTATTAACAAATACATGCAATTGAATTCATTAACCAACTGAGAAATCCCTTACAAACACCACAACGATGCCTTTTGCTACCTATCCAGTGAACTCACCTCAGTTCACTACCGCAAGCAAGCTTGCCCTAAACACCTAAGTGACCTAACTCATTTCTCTCCCCCCTCTCTAATTACAATTTCATGTATATAAACCCCCCACAAGCTAACTTCCTATGTGACCCTCCCATGGATTATTTCATTACCCCAAGACTACCCTTGTTCCTGAACCTACGAAAGATGTCTTAACAATACTTCCCCCCTAAAGTTTCACCTTGCCCTCAAGGTGAATTTGTGCTTGCACCCAAGTCCATCGTGTTCCCATTATAAGCCTCCTTTGAAACTGCCGCCTAGTCATCATCATCCTCATGGACCATCAGCACCTTGAGTTGTTAGTGGGGGGCATTAACGGGTCTTAGAGTAGGGCACGTCACAATGGAAGCATAGACCTTGATCCATCTTCGCATTGAGTTCCTTCGGGGTCAACCAACGAGAACGTTGAGTCTTTGTCAAAGAGGTCTTCGCTGTTTGTGAAGAAGTTGCAGACGATGAAGGGCTGGAAGGTGTTGAACTTGGTTGTGGTTGGTTCAGTCCAGTTGGCCCAGTTGGGTTAACCCTTACCCACTCACACTTCCAGTCATTTGGGCTGGGCTTAGGCCCATTCACAGTTACCAAGTTGATATTAATGACTCGTTGGGCTAGTGGCTGCATTGTCGAAATGGGCTACACCATGGTGGGCCAATGAAGGCCTTTCACAACCCAATTCCTAGCTTCAATTGACTGTGCCATTGTTTGGGTCAAGATCTCAGGTTTGAACAACCAAACCTCGGCCCTTATCTCATCCACCAAACCCAAAAGAAAAGCACCGGCAAGCCAGGCTTCATCCCGACAACCAGCCGCCGCAGCTTGGGTCTTAAAGTGCTCATGAAACTCATCGACGGTACCTTGGTGCCTGAGGCTTATCAGGGCTTGTTGGGGACTCTTTGAGTGAGCGAACCAAATCGCCTAACCAACGCTTCCTTTAAAACCTCCCATGACGACACAGGGCTTGCAATTTCTAGAATCGTTACCACCCGAGTGCAAGTCCATTGAAGCACACCATCGATGCTGGGAGAATCTTGTCGCTGTCAAGGCCGTAGAGGGGAAAATACCTCTCTGCCTTTGCTATCCAACCCCAAGGGTCTTCACTGGTAAAACTCAGCTTCTCCATCTCCAGTTGCCGAGGCGAGAAGTCCCTATATTAACCTGCCCCTTTGTGATTAATCAGATCTTCACCACTTCCTCTCCTTGCGTTCATACTTGTCAGAGGTGAAGTTTTTGATGCGCTTTCTTGTGTCACTTCTAGTGTTGGCGAATCAATCTTGAGAGCCTTCCCATGCATCAGGTAGGTCCTCATTCATATCTGAATTCATTATTTCTTTGCTGTTGCTCCTCCAATTGTTGATTTATGAGCTTGAACCTGGAGTCCATTGCAACAAACTGGATCTGGATCTCTTTCACCGTCTTCTCCAATTCTTCCACTCTTGTTTCCATCCTCCCTCTAATCATGCCCTGGGATCTGAACTACTTTGATACCACGTTGATAAGATCCTGATTATTGCCTTTGAAACCTCCGGCAACTCTGGTAATTTCCCTAAAGATTCTAGCAACAGGCTCCTCTCATTACTGTAACCTCTCAGTCTCACTCATTCATCCAAAAAAAAAAAAAAAACTCTCTTAGTCTCACTCACAAAATTGGTGAAATAGAAATGGAATGGCAATTAATTAACAAACACATGCAATTGAATTCATTAACCAATTGAGAACTCCCTTACAAACACCACAACGATGCCTATTGCTACTGTTTGCAAAAATAAAAGTAATTGCAAGCGCACGGTATCGTGTAGCTAATGGGTCAATCTCGGGAGATATGCCACTTTAGAATTTAACCTCTTAATTATAACGCGAGAGTGTAATGCTTCAAAATTTTTAACTAATCAGTTAAACTAAATGAGTGGTCCTAACACATACATCTAATGCGATCGAATTGAGAATAAAAATAAAACATACATAACCTAACCATTCATCATATAATAAATAAATAAAAAGGCAAAAATAAAAAAATGTGAACAATAGATAAATAAATAAATAAAAGGGAAGTGATTCGAGTGTTGACTCTAGATCGAGGGAAGGGGAGTATAATTAGGATGACTTTGCCATAGCTTACAGTCCACTGATCGGGGAAATGGATATTAAAGAAAAAAATGCAGAAAGTAAATAACAAAATAAAAAACAAAGCAATAAATGAAAAAGGGAAAACCCCTAACCAAAGAGAGGCACAACTATTGGCATCTTTGATCAAGGACCCAGGGGATAGGAAAACAATAAATAAATACCGAAAAGTAAATCCTAAGTTAAGAATTTGGATGGGTAGACATAAGCGGGAATGAGGGGGGGGGGAGAGAAGATTACTGACGAAGGCTACTTACTTGCATCCTTGAATCTCGAATGACAAAAAAAAAACCCCTTGAACAATCGATTCGAATTTCAAATAACCCTAACAACCAGATCTGGAATGATCCAAATCTGCAATTGCTAGACCTAGTGAAAAACGAATCCTCTTCGAAATTGAAACATGAAACTTGAACCTTGAAGTTGAAACTGAAATTAAAATCGAAATTGCATTGATCAAAAGAAAGGAAATACACAAACAACTTCAATATTCCTTGCATTACATAAAAAAATTGAACCTAAACATTCAATCTAGAAACTAAATTCCACAAAGCAATCAAAGAACTAGAGAAAACTTAAATAAATTAAAGAGAAAGAAAGTGTAAACTTAGGTCTAAGAGGGGAGGGTATATTTATAGGAGATGATAAATGATTTACAAATAAGAAAATAAATAATAATAATAATTAATAATAATAATAATAATAATAATAATAATAATAATAATAATAATAATAATAATAATAATAAATTAATTAATTATATAATAATAATAATTAATTATATAATAATAACAATAAAGAAGATTGAAAAAAAAGAATTAAAGAAGAGTGAAAAACAAACCTAATTTCGTTGGAAAAAATCAAAGGAATAAAGAGAGAGAGAGTGGAGAAAAAATAAAAAATAAATATTATAGTAGTGTACAAATGTGGAGAATAAAGTGGAACAAAAGAGAAACTAAAATAAAATGCATATATTTTGTTAACAAAAAAATAAGGCAGTTATTAAGGAAATAATAAAATAAACAAAATAGAAAGTGGGGGAGAGAGAGAAAAAATAATTAGGAAAAGAAATAAAATCTAATAAAATAAAAATCCTAACTAATCTTAGCCATAGATCAAAATTGGCTTTTTTATTTCTAAGATATTTTGGAGTTGGCCCATAATCGCATCTCTAGCCCATCATGCTCCAAATCAGGCCCTTTTCACACTTGGGAATTTGAACGAACCTCTTGGTGTGTAAAATTGCATGTTTCATGCCCAAAACTCTAAATATTTGCTTAAATCCTAAAAAAATCCTAAAATCTGCAAAACCAACATAAAACCCAAGGTAGCTCCACTCTAAGTGTGTAAAATGCATGCTTTATGCCCTAAGATTTCACACATAAATATGCTCATCAGCTACCTATGCAGTGAACTCTCCCAGTTCACTACAGCAGCAAAGCTTGCCCTAAAGACCTAACTCATTTCTCTCCCCCCTCTATAATTATAGTTTCGCGCTATATAAACCCCCGACAAACTAACATCCCATGTGACCCACATGAATTATTTCATTACCCCAAAACTACCCCTATTCCAGAACCTATAAATGATGTCTAAATAGTGACATGCATTAGACAACTCATAAAGGGCCTACTGTTCCTTTCTTGTTAAGGGCAATCTAGGAGTGAGAGCACATCGATCCATGCTGATTATTCAAAGGATTTGATCCAGATTTTTATGAGAAGTATATGGCCACCAATTCTTTGGAGAGCTGATGTAGGTCACCACACCCATCTCAAGAAGGACCCCAAGGCCCGTAAGAACAGTTAGGCTTGCTGCCAGCAGCCTAGGGTACTGCCGGCAACAAAAAGAGCATTTTCGGCCATAAGGGTATATTAGAAATTTGGTGTCCCCACTTGAGCTCAGCTGTGCCTACTTGTAATCAGGAGTTTATTGGGAGTCGAAATCTGGTTTTAGTTTGTTATTTGAGTCAGTCTAGGTTGAGATTAGTAGAAGTCCTTTCTAAATTTTGTTTCTAGTGTTAAGTTTTGTTAGGAGTCTCCAATAAAAGCTATAAATATATAGCCTATGCTTGTAACAAATCACAGCTTGATGAATAATTTTTTTTAAGAGAGTTACAGCAGTGATCAAGGATCGAGTAGGGATCTCAGGGTTTCAAGTGCAAGAGATTTCCTGCGGCAGCTTTGTTGGTCTGCCTTCTCATCTTTCCTTAATCCCCAGCCTTCTAGTCTGGTAACAATTCTTAGCTTACTCTCGTCTTCCCCCTCCATTGCACCCTGCTCTTTCCCTCCCCTACCCCATTTGCCCCTTCCCTTTCTTCTCTAAAACTGTTACTTTCGTATATCTCAGTTCTCTCTATAGAATTCTGTTCCCTTCTAGAATCAGCACCCTCCACTCCTAGTACTCTACCCCCAGCCCTAGTTACCTTCTAGTAACCCTAGAATTTGAAACCCTAATTTTCCAAAACTCTAAACACAGGAACTTGATTCTTAAACTGAAAAACAACAAGGTTCAGATTTATGTGTCAAGAACCCTAACCCCTATAACTCCTAGCTGAACTCTCTACACCCGCCCTACAAAACCCTAAAAACCATAGACAGCCTAGAATCCCTTAGCCGCAGGGTTATGCAAACCCTAATTTAACTGCTGTTCATCTATTTGGTCTTGGATTTTGGTCCTCACCCTGTTGAGGCTACATTACAAAGGGGATTTTTTTTCTTCCAATTTGTATGGGTGGGAAGTGGGATAACATCGTAAATGAATGCAGTGATGATATTGTGGTGGTGTATTAATTTTTGTTGGAAATGGGCTTCAGTTTCAACGTGTAGTTATTTCCATTATTAAGAAAATAATATATTTGTAATTATGTTTAGATTGTCATCAAAATAGACATTTCCTTGATTAAATTAAATTTTGTACAAAAAGTAGACTGCAAAGTATGCACCTCTGCAGGGGCCAAAGTCAATATTCCAAGATGGACCATTTGATGATGGCATGGAGGTGGCATGCGATGAATGTGACTGGTAAATGGGCTTTCATGAACTGTTACTTTAATTTCTATCATTTTCTATTTTGGTCCAAAGGCTAGATTACATTAGTTGTCTTCTTGTACCTGTTTCTCATCTTTTTGGTAACATCAAAGTTTCACTAAAACTGATATTGTTGCTTATGTTCATGAACCATGAATGACACTTTGTGTGCTGTTATCAAATCCATGAAAGTAATTTTCCGTTTGTTTGACGTGCAGTTGTGCACTTATTTTGTAGATGGTCCAATTGAAAGTCGATTCTCAGACCAATTCTGCATATGTAATTAAGGTACTTTTAATTCTTTAGAATCCATTACTGTACTGCTTTCTTGATTTGAAGAAGTGCATTAGTTGCTCCTTTTCCTTTTCCCTGTTGCTATGATCATGAAGTTTTTCATGATATATCAATAAAAGAAGGCTATTATTTATTCTTTTTATGTATGAAGAAAAACTTGCTTCCCTCCAATTGAATATCACATTAAAACTAGGTATCATTATGCATTTATCCTTGCTGGTGGATTTATTTTGACAAGGGGGTTCTTTCTATTCTCAATCATAGTTGGAGCTACTTGCTGCCAAGAATCTTATTAGCGCTAACTTGAACGGAACATCAGATCCTTATGCTATCATTACGTGCGGCGAACAAAAGCGATTTAGGTGATGACCTCTGCTACTCAATTTCTTCTTGTCCTGAATATCTGGGATGATTTAATTTTTGGACTTGCTTCTTCAGAATCTTTGATCTTTTCTTGCATGTTCTTCTATCTTTTGTGCAGCATTGATGTAGTTATACTATAACAGTTAAAGAGTAGACGGGGCTATTTGTAATTTGAAGTTATATCTTGCTGTGTTGAAGTTAGATACTTTAATAGCAGGAATTTTAGTTGGTCTCAAAGTCCATTGCAGAACACATGGCACTTTTTTAAATATACATGTCGTTGTTTAGAGCTGGGAGTGTTGAACATAGTAATTTGATTGTCCATGCTGCAGCTGACTTCATCCCATCCTGACCTCACACACCGCTTACCACCCCCTCTCCCAAGAAAACCCATTTAAAAAAAATAAAAGAAAACCTCTTTCTCTCTGGTTACCACAGTTTGATTTCTTTGTCCATTATTTTCTCTGTTCATGCTTTTTCTTCCATTAGGCTCCATTAGCTTCATTAATTTGTTTGAAAGCTCAAATAGGATAGAAAACTGACCTGGGAAAGGAGTCATCTTGGATCTTGGTATTGGGTTCACTCTTTTCTTTGGTATCACGAAAGCCTTGTCGTGGTCAAACTTTTCTAACTTGTATGCATCAGGTTCTTTTTCTTCTAAAGCTGCTTGGGATCTTATTCACACTGGAGGCTGCTGTTCCTTTGTGCAAACTTCTTTGGTTCAAGCATCATATTTTGTACCATTGCTTCTGTTTGGCATGTCTTCTCTAACTGCCTTCCAACACTATCCTCCCTCCAGCACTTGAATATTTGCTGTCTCTGCTGAAATGCTTCCCCTAGCCCATGAATATCAATTACTTGGGGTGTGGTGGAAAAGAGTGAAAAACATTAGTATCTAAAACTAGTTAGGAAGCTTATTTATTTGCTTGTCACTCATCTGGGTATGTCTATTGCTATGGAATCATCACTCAATTTATGGAGAAACCCAGAAATGCTCGTTTGGTCTTTGCTTGTTGCATTTTGCAATTATCTTAAAGGTCCTCCTGGCAAAAGTCTTTGTTATTTTTGTTGTGGTTACACTGATATTGTGGATAATTTTAATTTTGTTTGGATGGTGCTGCGGACCATCACAAATCAACCACTGAATATTGAATGCTTTGTTGGTGGTAGTTGTCTACTTGTTTTCAATGGGGGCACATGGCCCATATTACTGTGGGATGCATATGAGTCATGTGTATGTTGTTTACTAGACATTTACACTAATGTCCCTCGTGTAAACAATTCCAAGATCTGTAACAAGAACTAGGTAGAGAGAAGAAGAGAGAGTAATTGGAGAACAGGGCTGGGTAATTGAGTCAGTGTATTCTACCGTATCAGCAAGCACATATTAATAATAAATTGAAATAGAATTACAAAACAAAATATAACTCTTAACTCTTCCCTAATTAAACCTAAAGCTTAGTTAAGAAACTGACTCAGATTAGGACACTAATGACCAAGGACCTGACCCAATAAGGAAACCACAATAGGGGACACCCCAATTATGTTACATCATGTAATCTCTCGTTATATCTAACATTCCCCCTTAAGCTGGGGTATACACAAAGAAAAGCTCCAGCTTGGACAAATAATAATAACTTGAATGGCAACACCAATCTTGAATCGTATGCAATTAGGCACCAACAAGCTGAAATTAGCACCCCAATCAACTAATATAAATCCATGTCTACATAGCAAGCAACGAACACATCAAACACCCTTCCAAATGAAGATCTCAAAATGCAATAGACAATGACAGTAGAAAAGTCCACCAAATGTAGCGCCTAATAGCTACAAAAATTCCACCATATGTAGCACCTAATGGCTGCATAAAAGTCTATAAAATTGCAGATCCATTGCGTGCACAAAAATCTCATAAATGTGCAACTCACATGGCTACACAAAAATTCCATACAATCGTATCTCCAATGACTACACAAAAGCCTATCCTAAGGAAGGCATTCCAACAATCAGACTCACCCTTGAGTCCATTAAAATCAAGAAAAAGATTCTTGTAATTGACATCTTCAATCTCCCCCTTGTATCGTTACACCTGATCAAAAGCAACTAATAATCACCTCAAATGACATATATCTCAACAAATTTCATAACAAAAGATCCCATAAATAAAATCCCAATATGTCTTAAAGCATCCTCACACAACGAAAAATGAAATTCAAACTGATGTCACGTCCACCAAATTAAGATAATGAGATTAGTAATTGATCCACCAATCTTAACTCAATCCTTGGTTGAGTTCAAGTAAGCATACCAAATAGCCATAGAAGAATTTTTGGTCGAAATAGTCAAAATTTCCACTAAAATGCTTGCATTTTTGAAAACCGAAATGAAAATCCAATTATTTTGGAAAAGTTATAGGTTTTAACTGAAATTTCAGAGATTTCGACCATTTCGGAGGTTTCGACCATCTTGATCGAAATTTCGATCATTTCAACATTCCAACTTGTTTTTTCCTTAGTTTTTGTTGATTTCTATCCCATTTTCACCTAATTTCCATGACTCCTTTGCCTTCAAACCTCTTTTTTTCATTTTTTGCCTCCAAACACCTCTTAAGTCACAATAGCTACAAATGAAACTCCGGTAGCAATAGAATGTGAAGCATGAGCCATACCCAACAGTTCCAAACTTCCCATTTTTTTTATTTTTGTTTTGTTCATGCCTTAAATGATCTTGTATTGCCTTGAAATTAATATATGTTTAGCTTAGGACTATGATTTATGATTGTGTTTTGTTAAACTTATTTTTTAATTATTTGCTACCATTTTTTCATTTTCTAATTTTAATAATTATTCTCTAAATTATGTATTTTTATTTTATGTATACATGATTTATGGGCTTCAACTTAATATATGTGAGACACCATCACTTGATCTAGTTGGCCATTTTATTTTGTTGACCTTGTTGTATATGTGACCATTCTATCAAACAATTCATGTATGATGATGATTCTATGCCTGTTTGCAATACAGTTTGTACTTGTTGGAACCAGTCATTTGTTAGTATTCTTGAATGATAGATTTTCAATGGTTTTTTTTTTTGGCGAAATACTAGTTCCGTTGTGTTAATTATGCTTTAAATATGTAGGAGGCAAGAAGTAGATCAAATGGATGTCATATGAGGCCCGAAACCTACGGTCGAAATTTCATAAAAAATCATATGTTTCGACCGAAAATTTGGTCAAAACCTAAAAATTCGGCCTTTTCTTGGGTCGAAATCTTGGTTTTGATCGAAATTTTTTCCTTGCAAATAACTCAAATCCTGGGTTCCAAATCGTCTTGATAACTCATGGTCTTACAAAATTAATAAATTGGCCCAACTGAAAGAGGGAATGGCAATATTTTAATAAACCAGAAATTTTCAAGTGGCGAAAGGGTAAACTTGAAAGGGGAAACTCTTAATGACAAGATCTAAATGGCATGAAAAGGTATAGACACCAATCAAGGTAGAAAATAATTGTTAAATAAGTTAGACTGAAAAAGGAAAAAGAAAATGAGAAATCAAAGAGATAATGTAAGAAGCTTTTGTTGAATAGAAAAGAAGCAAGAAATAATAGGTAAGTAAGCTGAACTAAAGCATACATTTAAGGAAATGAGGAGGGAACCGATCCTAATTAAATATCTAACCAAACAATAATGACACAATAATGAAAACACAAAATAAAGCAAGTCTAGGAATCAGGAGAAAAAAGGAAGTGGGATCATCTTTAGAATGGTATTCTTGGTAACCAAATAAAAAGGAATCTAAAAGACAAATAGAAGGAAATCTTTGGTAGCCGAGTAAAATGAAACTAAACCACACAAAAAAGGCAAATAGACACAATTGGGCAACAACAGAATAGAGTGTCAAATAATTGACATCGAACCAGGGAATCAAGAGTAGGTCACTCATCCAGCAGAAATATAGGAATCATGAGTATGAGAGTTTTGTCTTCAACCATGAGTGAAGAAAAGGCACAGGGAAGCTTGAAAAGATCTTTAAATTCAACTGTGAGTTGTATCCACCTTTGGTTACTAGAACCAAGTGGAAAACAGTGTTGCAGTCTTATGCTTGCATCTCTCTCATCTGAAGGGTATTCTTCACTCTAAGGCCTCTCAAATACACAAGTGGCAGGAATCAATTAGCAAAAGATCAAAGATCTGAATAATTTTGCACTTGCCAGTTTATTCCACAATTTAAATCTGTCATTATGAACTAGGGAAGGGTGGTGATCTGATCTGGACAGAAATACTGAACAAAGTCTAAAACTCACAATCAAGCTATAGAACTCCTCACTTTCTATTAGATCCAAGGATTAAGGGGTCAATGCCTTTTTCAATTTCTCCTCCAATAATCAAATAAATTCAATCGGTCCAAAAAACCATCGAACCAAAAGATAATAGAAACTAAAGCAACCACATTGAATAGAGGACGCAACGCCATATTCTAACAAATGTGTGAATTTCAGTGAGATTGGTTTGCAAGAAACAACAAACTGGGAAATCATTGACAATAGAGCTATTGATACATCATCCATTGATACACCGATTCTGAGAAAAATAGCAACTGATCCAAAGTCAAAACACGAGAAAAGTAACGCTTTTGAAGAGTGGTTTCCTCTATTATAGATGGAGACCAAGAAAAACATATACTATTTCCAAGGTTAAATCTTTACAGGGACTATTGCAGAAATTTCAAAATTTCCAGAAAATTCTGAAAGTTCCCAATTCCCATCTCTTTCTTCTTAGTTCAGTCCTGAACTACAGAAAACCATCAAACAGCCTTTAGCAGCCACAGAACCAGCAGCCCTAGTTCCAATTTCAACCCTAGCCAAAACACGTAGAAACCCTAATTTAGTGCTGGTTCCTTAATTAGAAGATCCTGGAACTGATGCTAAACCTGGGTTACATCACTCAAATAACTTGTAAAATAATAATTAGAAAAATACGATGAAAATATGTCTAAGGTCTAGACAACTGACAACATTCTGGACTCAATGGGACTCGTACCTGAGTGTCCCAAATTTGAGCAAAATTACCAAAATACCCTGAATTTTCCTAGACAAGGACCTTTAAATAACTTGCAAAATAATAATCAGAAAGCTATGATAAAAACATGTCTATGGTCTAGTCAATATTCTAGATTTGATGGGACCCATACCTGATTGTCACAAATTTGAGCAAAATTACCAAAATACCTCTGGATTGAATAAGGGGGTTCTTGTTGGTTTGGCTTGCTTATGTCAACAAACCTCCTAAAAAGCTTTTGCTTGTTCCTGTAATGGATATGCAGTGAATCCAATTGAAGAGATCGGACATACTCATCACATGTGTTAGCCTCAAAAGACTATCCTATTTATATGCTTTGCCAGCTACTCTAAGAAAATGAGAGAACTTCTGATTAGCAGGCTCTAGGGAGGGTCAAATGTACAGAGGCTTACTCTTGTTTATGAAGAGGCTATTTCCAAGACATGAGCCCATGATGGAAGTGTTCTGCAAGGGAGCACTTGACCAATATGCCAAGCATAACCTTTTTCCTTTTAACGATCACATGGCACAGGTCCTCCTCTGGCTATTATACTTTTGTTGGAGGAAACCAACAAATATCCTCCAAGAATCCACTCCCTGAAATGCCCATTCAGTTTTTATTTCATAATGTTTCTAAGATGTTTGGATAAATTCAGCTATACTATTTCTGATCTGTGCTTGTTTTGTAATTGTTGTTTATTTATCTATTTTGTTGCTGCTGCAGTTCCATGGTTCCTGGGTCAAGAAACCCAATGTGGGGAGAAGAGTTTGACTTTTATGTTGATGTGCTTCCTGTTCAGGTATTTATTGATTCTAACCACATATACTGACAAAATTTATAGGATCCATTAGAGAAAAAGAATATGTTTGTGGGTTGATTAATAGCATGGTAAGAGAACTTTCTAGATCTCACCAAGATCTAGTGTGATATCTCTCTTTTTCCATTTACCAAGACAAGATGATTTGCAAGATGAGACGATGTGCTTAGCATGTAGGATCTCAAGTCTCGACACCCAAGTTGTGACTTTGATGATTGAATTATCATTTGAACTTTGCAATTAGAACTATAAACATGTATAATGTGTTAGACTTGTTTGAATTTTGAATTTTGAGCATTAATTAATGAGTATATGATGTGTACAATAGGCCATCTTAAGGTTTCACTTCAGCATAGTTGTTTCTCACTTGGGTTCCGAAGTGGAACCCATATTCACACTCTTTTTTTTAATATGTTTGAGATCATGCTGGGTGTTGAAAAGGGCTGAAAGAGACTGAACAACAAGTTTCAACCCAAATGACCCCTAAAACCCTCCATTTGGAGCCTCAAGTTGCGGGAAAAAAAATTCCAACAACTCAGAAAGATCTCGCTGAGATCTCAAGCCAACCCTCCCTGAGTTGGAAAGATAGGCCTCAAGATCGAGATCTTGAACCATGGTTAATAGTATTAGTAGAGTTATTTCATACCAATAGTAACCCTACTAATAGTCTGTATATGTGGCAATGTTTCTTCTGTTGTTTTAATGCATTTTGAAACAGTTTTCTTCTTCTTCTGAGTTGCGTGGTTATGCTGTGATATGTTCTGTGAGAGACATGAATGATGAATGGTCATGTGTGTTGTCTTTGTCTACTTTCTGGATGGGACCTTTATTAGAGTCTTCTGGAAGCCCTGTGTTCTGTCCAAGTGCAAAGCTCTAGGATGAGAGATTGCGTGTAAGAATATTTTTTATGGTGATTTAATGGGGTGTTGATGCCCATCTTTGTTCATGCCATCTCTTTGATTTCTTTCTTTTTTCCTAGAAAGTGAAGCAGCCAGTTTTCAATTTAGCAAGTAAATTGAGTTTTTTTCCTAGGAAGATTTTGCAGTTCTTTGAGTATTGGTTTGTTTACCTTTTTATTTTGTTGTCTTTTGTTTTCTTGGTAGTCCTTTTCCTCATTCCATCAAGGTCTTCTGTGGGGGCACTCTTCATGCCATGTTCTATCATTGTTGGGAAGGATGCTATGCCAGACTTTTCAGGGATAAATTTGGCTCTTAGGAGTAGTTTATGCTAAGGATTGCGAATTAGGACATCTCGTTGAACAGCAACAATGTTTGAATTGTCAGAAATTTACTCATTTAGTGGCCAAACAATCAGGTGGATTTTGTTTGGAGCCTGGAAATAGCTCTTCAAGAAGCAGGGTAAAACTGCATATGCTGTGATCCTCCCCAAACCCTGCAGCAATGGATTCTCATGCACTGGATACTCCTTTTTTTAACTGATAATAAAATGAAGTGAGGAAAAACTGATTAGACAATATCCCAAGAGAAATTGTAGATTTATGCAGTCACAACAGGTGGTTGGAGAAAGAAGTAGATGGGAAGTCACTGGAGTTGGCTTTTCTTTAGAATTTGTTGGTTCAACCCGGACCTAGTGGAGCCAGATACAGGTACCCTTGGCAGTTGCTGCAGTTACTGACCTTGAACCATGGTTTTCAAGGCGACAAGGTAAGGCGAGGTGATAGAAGGCAACGAAAACCAAGGCGACGCCAAGTCACCTTGACCCAAAATGCGCCTAGAGAAGCTAGGCGGACGCCTAGGCTCACTAGACGACCATGCCTTGAACCAGTTGGAAAACACTGCCTATAATGATCCAATCCTAGCTGATCTTCTGACTCTTGAGGAGGGCTGAATTTTGTCATCCACCTAGGAAACCACTCTTTGGGGTGAGTCACGGGCATGATGTGATTCATCAGATATCCAACTTGACTCTGATTGTTAAAACAATGAGCAGCACTGGGTTTTATCAAGGTCATTCCCCTTATTTACCTCTCTCTAGATTGGTTGTCATGTTCAAAATTCATACTAAAATTGTAGCAAGTCTTGCCGGCTAGTGATCTTGTGGATCATGGTTCAAGATCTCACTCTCTCTATCCCTTCCAAAAACCGAGATCCCGATCGAGTTGGTGAGATCTCGGTCAAGATGTAGTATTTTTTTTTGGGGCCAACTTGATGGCCCATCTTAGTGGGTTTTAGGGTCCAGGTTGGGCTCAAACTTGGTAGGTAGCCTAATTGAGGCCTTCTGAACATACTCGTGGCCTTGGATTTGTGAGAAAACAACCTTAAGTATGTGTTCTAAGTCTACCCACAGTGTGAAACAAAAATGCTATACGATTTGGGAATGCAAGGTTATACAATATCTAATATAGAACCTTTAAGGAATACAAATGAAAAACATGTGTATTAAATACATGAAATAATTTAAATGTCATCAAAGTTCCATCCATATGAGTATCATAATCTCGACTCTCGAGAATAGAATAATAAAATTACACAACCATTAGAAGTTCCATACAAGTCATTAACTCATAAGTTCATAAGACAAGCAGAGAATGATTGATCTTCCTTTGGTGTTGTAGATGTGCTAAGAGTAGTTGCAAGTGAAAATTTAGCTGAAATTCACAAAAAATCGAGCGAAAATTGAGAGTTCTAGCGAGATATGGCGAGATCTGGGGCGACATGTGGTGAGATATAGCAAGATATGGCGAGATCTCGAGCAAGATGTGGGAATTTCACCCTTGATCTCGTCTCGCCTTCTTTAAAAAACGTGATATCTCGCGAGATCTCATACCATGCTCTGGATTACGTGATTAAGTCATGGTTCAATATCTTAGGTTTCAGTGTCCAAAAAATCAAGATCTCACTGATTTGGGAGGATTTTCCCCTGCCTACTCAATGGCTTATCATGGTGGGTTTTAAGAGTGTTTTGGGGGTGAGACTTGCTGTCAGCCTATTTCAGACCTCTTAAACACAGTAGTGGCATCAGATTTATAAAAGAAAGTATTGTAAATTTGAATTCCATTTTGGACACCAGTTTTGAAACTGCTAAGCTGAAGTTGCACCCTAAAATGGCCTATGAATACATTAATGTTCAAACCTTAAACAAGTCTAGTACATTACACTTGTTTCATCTTTATAGTTTCAATTACAAAGTTGACATCATAAGAGAAAGATACATAATACTTTTTTTTCGTCTCACACGCATAGAACAAAGTTTAAACAAAAATTTTGAAAAAAACTTGATTGGGGAACATGGTGTACCTCTATTGAAGTTTCAGCTTGCAAAAGCCTCGATTCCCTGTAGCAGATGGAGTAGGGGTGGTATTGATCATATGGAGTAAGTGCTTCAACCAAGATCTTGGTAAAACTCCAGTGGAAATCAAAGATCTGGACTCACAGTGGCAAAAACTCTCTCCTGGTGAAGCCTGCAAGCTCTCCATGAGGTCAAGTCAAGATCTCTTGATTTGGTCAGGTGGGGAGCTTTTAACACATGGGTTGAGTTGATCTTTCATTTTGTTCAACGTCTTGGGTCAAGATCTTGAATCAACCAAGACTTTGTTTGTGATTTATGACTTTCTAGACTCGCAGGCATCTTATCTCAGTACTTACGACAGTCGGATCCCCGGTGCCTCTCTCATTTATGTAACTTGTCCCCAAAAAATGTTCCAGAAGAACTGCCATAATCTACTAGTGATCCCGTAACTCCCGACCAAACAGGCCAAACCCCACCCACTCACAGACAAAGAGTAGTAGCAGCTTTAAGATTGAACAAAATGCCCTTGCAATCTGCTTTGGCTGCTACAAAAGTGGAATATTCCAAAGCATTCTAGAAAGCTTTACGAAATGAATTTCTTGCTTCATAAGATCTCACGAGTTCTTGAACTACAGATTTAATCAAATACTTCATAATATGCTTGTCCATGATTCCATCTAGAAAAATTACATTGCTTTATTTATTTAAAGAAAACATTTCTTTCTTGGGCATTGCATTATTCATTCTCTTGTTTCCATTTTTTATGGCCTTAATTATATACTGTTTGAGCAAAAGCTGCTTGCAGTTCTCAAAGGCCTCTAGCTTGCTAAATTTCCATTGCAAATTTTGAAATGGTTTTTGTCTGTAGTTAGTATTAATATTCCAGCATAGTGCAATGTGTGTTTCTTATCATATGCAAGAATCATATTTATTTATATTTTCATTGAAGCTGTTTCACTTTGTGTTCGTTGAATCAATTTTTTTGCTAATGTAGATTAGTGTCACAATATATGATTGGGATATAATTTGGAAAAGCACAACTCTTGGTTCTGTGACCATCCCCATTGAAGCTGAAGGTCAAAGTGGAGCGGTATGGCATTCTCTGGATAGCACTTCAGGGCAGGTAGTTAAGTCCTTGACATCTACTGCATTCTTTTTTCGTTTGAGTATTGTAGCACTAACCCTATATGTGTATATATTTCAGGTTTGCCTCTTCATTAAAACATGTAAAATCCTGGAAAACTCTTCTAGGTAATGGCAATCTCCTTCCACATAAAGATCTTACTTGGTTTATTTATGAAGAATTGCATCATGAATTCCTCTTAAAAATCTCTTCTAAGTGGGGTGCAGTAGCATGCTCAATCGTGTGTTTGTCTCGATGACCATATCCACCAATTCCATTTGCCCCAAATGAAACAGTAACATGTTTTGCTAACCACCTGTGTCTTGCATCTCTGGTGGTGTAAAATATAGGTTTGCAGGCGAGGAAAATATGGAAGTCTGCACTTCTAGGTAGTTAATGTATTAAACACCGAAGGATTAGAACTTAGTTCTTATTATCTGCTGCTTTTTAGGGGACGAAAAGGAAAAAATAAATAAATTTGAGTGTGTAGTTTGTTCTATTTTTGTTCTTGGTGCAGGTTTCAAATTAATTTCTCAACATTTTGAATAACTTGGGACCTTGAATTTAGTCCTATACGTAATGACGTTCTAGGACATATGAGTATTTCAAATTAGGGGAATTCTTTGACTTCCATAGTGACCATCAATGTAAGCTTATCTTATCCACATGGTACCGAGGTTCTAAATCTCAGTTATGGATCTGATTTAAACCCTAGCCGAAACCAAGACTTCCCAGGTTTGACCAGAACCTGGTATATTTTGGGGGCCAGACTTGAAGTTCCATGGGTCGGTTGAAAACTTGAAATCTTCCAAAACCATTCTTGTCAAGCAAATAAGGCAACTCAAGGTGGAGCTGTGGGGCAGGATGCCTAGCGCTTAGGGAGGCACCTGCTTGGATGATCAAGGGACACAAATGTTTTAGTTATTTCCATTGTTTATGGTGCTATAATACCAATCTTATATTGAGTAATAATTTGAAGCCAAATAAAAAAAATCAACATTAAGTCACACCAAGTCATCTGGAACCAATATTAACCACTCAAGCCATAACAAATCAATGTAGAAGTAGAACTTGAAGGCAACAAAGCTGAAGAAGCAAGTCATTGGAGTCTGAAAAAATTAAAGCATAGATTTGGTCTGTGCTGTTCTTGGAATTGGTCATTCTCCTCATATGCGTAATCCAACATTTGGATTGTCTATATGGGTAACAAAATTCTCTTTGGGTTTTAGCAATATTTTATCATATTAGAATTTTGTAGTCTGTAGCTTTAAAAAAGCCCTGGTATCATGCTGTTGAAAATTTCATATCCACTGAAAATCTAATTTCTGTTTTTGAGTTGAGTTGTTTTGGAATCTGACAAAAACTAATATTATTCAGAACCTGAGGTACAAAATAAGAGAACATTGAGAAAGCAAGATTGTCTATATAAAAAGACCCCCCAGCGGGGTGTCTCTAAGGACCTTTATTTATATCTGAATTCTGAATGAGTGCATAGTAACAGAGTCCTATTTATAATGGGAATCAGATATTAACAAAGACAGCTCCTAAACACTGGGACTCGATGACATTGAGTCATGATAAAGGGAAAATTCCCCCATCAAGCTGGAGTATACATTTATCAGAATTATCCTCCAGCTGGGACCAGCAAGAATAAATATTACAACAGAACCAATCTTGTATGGGAGTTTTAGATGCCAATGAGCATGGACAGAGAGATAAGTGTCATTTAGATAGCAATGCCAACTGAAGCACGCAAATCATCAGCAACATCAACAGATAATAGTGGTTCAATCAGCAGCATGCAAATTGGAGGTGGTAAACAATAACCAGAATCCATGATATTATATTTGTGACTAGATTATCAGAAGCACCTCACAAAGAAAGCAGGAGCTGGGTAGTAGGTTGCACTTCTCAGAGAAAGGTAAAAGTAGGTAAAAGTTATGTACAACTTTAGCCACTGTACAGCAGTTTATGAGTGGTCAATATGGATGCTAAAGAGATTCCGCAAAGGTTTTTTTTTTTTTTTTTTTTTTTTTTTTTTTTTTTTTTTTTTAATTTTATTTTTAAGATAAATATTTTTAAAATATATACCTGGGCTCTACAGTTAATAAAGAAGACAGTTTAGAGGATGATGTTTCGCACAGAAGTAAAATAGGATGGTTGAAATGGAGAGGGGCAAAGGGCATTTTGTATGATGGGCATTTTCTCTTACATAATTAAATCTGAAAGGAATATTTATGGAGTACCCATTAGATTAGTCATGATATATGTCATGGCATGTTGGAAAGAAGTGAAGTTGCGCTGTAGTGGTACTGATTTATTGTTATTTGTTGTTTTCTGATCTTTCTTTGTCACATTTTCCTAGTTATTCTTCTTTATGAACCTTCAATTTTATTATGGATAGGGTGAACGGGTATGCTGGAGCTAATGCTCGTAGAAGAATCACATTAGATAAGCAGGGTCCTACAGTGGTTCATCAGAAACCTGGTCCTTTGCAAACCATATTTAATCTCCATCCTGATGAGGTACGTGCCATGAAACTGTCATAGTTCAACAAAATTAGAACTTGTAGTGTGTTCCCCTCCCCCTACCTACTAACTGCATAAGAAGATATCCAGCGACCACCATCAGCAGCCGCATGATAAAATTCCTTATTTCACAGGTTGCTGACCGTAGTTACTCTTGCGCACTAGAGCGGTCATTCTTGTACCATGGTCGAATGTATGTCTCTACGTGGCACATTTGCTTCCATTCTAATGTGTTTTCTAAGCAAATGAAGGTTGGATTTTCTTTTTCATTCATTATTTATTTATTTTTTCTTTTATGGTCATTCTCTTTTGATTTTAAGATTGTGTACACACTTGTTTATATTGATCTGCAGTCTGAAGGAACAGGAACATGATGTGATGATAAGTCAAAATACCTGAAGGCTGTAAAATTTCAACAGTATAAACTAAGTTTTTATGTAAAATAAAAAAATAAAATAGAAATGTTCAGCTTTCCAAAATATTTTATCCGTAGGAAATTAAGATGTACCTTTTTTGGGAGAAGTTGTACACCGTTATTATACATTTACTAGTGTATGCTATCCATTGCTTATTTTATTCATTCTGGCTGATTATTATTTTTAATAACTGCTCTGACATGGACTGCTCTGTCCCACTGACCTGGTTAGCATCTAGGGCATCTCAAATTAAACCAATCAGACAGTTTGGGCTAGTTGATTTCTATTCAACACACTTAGTTTTTCTGCTTCAGTTCACAATCAGATATGAAGATTCTTTCACATGATACCTTCCAGGTGTTTAGACCTTTGTAAGGAAATTCCAGCTGATTCACGCTTTCATGGTCAATGAGATAGCTTCATTCATTTGTTAAATTTGCTGAAGTCCTCCAAAAAACTGTGCTGCCTCTTGTGAATCAGTCTGGACAGCACGTTTTGGACTAAGCATCTGAAGCATCCAGTAGCATAATCTTGTAAACTTCAGTCACCTTTTTGAGCAATTTTATCCGGGTGAAACAACACCCCCCCCCCCCCGCCGCTTCTTCAACTCTTATCCTCTTGTCAATTTATATGGGAACACTACTAATGCATGCTATGTGCCAATTAAAAGCTGCCATTTGGTTTTCATATGGTGTTTATTTTAGAGTATACTGAACTGATTGTTTTATCTTTTAAGATGACTAAACTCACAATTTCATCTTTCTGATGAGATTGACCTATGTATTCTTCTGCTTGATTTTCAATTAATAACTTAATTTCTGTACTAGGTGAACATTATTTCAACCACCTTCTTGCTGCCAGCTGTTGTTTAGCTGGTGGAGTGCTTTCAATAATATAACCAAATGCTACTTTGTTGAATTAGTGGTTTTGTCCTGTTTGGTAGAATGATCGACAAATTTCTTGTTCTAAAAGGGTTTGTGCTTCACTTTTTCTAGGTCATTATCCCATTTGAAGACATAGATGAGGTACACAGTTTCTCGATGCTTTTACTTTGATATTGTAGTCTTCTAAAAATGTTGGTTTTAGTGAGACTGTCATTAAAGTGTTAACATCTTGAATTTTTATTTTTATAGATAAGGAGGAGTCAGCATGCATTCATTAATCCTGCTATTTCAATTATTCTTCGTATGGGTGCTGGGGGGCATGGTGTACCTCCTTTGGGAAGTCCGGATGGTTAGTGTTGAAATTAATGTATTCTGTCTTTTTCTGCCTGTCTCTAGTCTTTTATTGTCATCTGAATGACCTGATGGATTTGGAGCAAAATTGTGTCTACTTTCCAACAATTCCCATTAAATAGTAATGGTATATGTGTATCTTTCCTCTGGACTTAAAAATCTATACTGTGGGTAGTGGGCGAAAGTTTAATTGCCAATAAATATTGGGCCAATGGGTATCAGAAAAGCATCTTACCAACTAAGATTGAGGTTTAGATTTGGAGGATTGTTTTGCCTAGGCCTAAAACCAGTATATCTCAATTTCCAACTAGAAACACGAGTCTTCTGGGCAGTCCAAACTTGGTTTCCAAGCCATATAAAATGTTTTTGTTGACCAGTTTGTATTATGCTGCCTCTTTATACCCTATTATCACTATTCCATAAATAAGTTTCACAAAGAAAAGCCCAGAAAGGTTGTTGTAGTTTTAATCCAAGTTTGCTAGTTTATGTTGAATGTGCTACTACTGTACACTACTGGAAATGTAAATATACATTTAAACTGTCAAACTTAAATTATGCTAGGGAAATGCAAGTGAGGAACATTCACCACTCAATACATGGAACATTGTGCAAGACCAATCCACAAGCTAAAACCACTGAGTGTCAGAAATACTCCAAATAAATCGCATATGTATACCATGATATACTCTGTTCCCATCACTATGTCTATGTACTAATTCCTCTGTTCCCATCACTATGTCTATGTACTAATTCTTCAAGATACTATTAGGAAAACAATCATTACCTTCAAGCTTGGATCATGCATATTCATGTTGTTGAAGGGTTGACCAAGTAGAAGAATACCTAAAATGCCATACAATTCTAATAAATACGATACCCAAAAGAGGGGGCGGGGGAGATAAAGAAATAGTGTTTTGGCCATAGTTGTCATGGTGATGAGGCAATGCAAGGCGGTTTAGGCTGGTTGAGGCAATGAGTCGATGAGGCACCCTCTGAGGCGCTTTTGAGGCGTTTTAAGTGAATTTTTTAGTGTACATTTCATTCACTCCCATGCATTATAAATCTATCATATCTTATATGATAAAAAAAACTAATATTAGCCTACCTCAAGTCATCCAACATACTACAAACCACACATAGTAGGTCCTAAATAAAAAGCCACGGGAAGAAAGGAAGAGAAGTCATCTATCGCGCGGCTTGCCAGAGTGTCGTCGCGGGAATGGAAGAGAAGAAGAGAGGAAGAGAGAAAGAGGTTAGGGATTAGATTGAGAGTGAGAGTGTGAGACTTGAGTCAAGAACTTATTCTCTTTCGATTTTGTTTTTGTTTTTTTAATTTTTATTTTAACATTTGATCACATGTAGTGTCATTATAAATATGCATATGGGTTCAAACAATAGATACTTTACAATTGGAATCTAATTAGTAATTCAATATGTGCCTTCGATTTGGCATCTTTCATGTGATTTAAAAAAGAAAAAAAAGCGGACGCTTTGGGGTATAAGGCGTCCGAGGCTCTTGAGGCGACGCCTAGGCAATGCCTCATACCCCAAGGCGGTCGCCTTATTGCCTGAAAATGAGGCGACACCGATTTGAGGCGCTCCGAAGGTGCCCGGACGCCTAGGCGTTGCCTAGTCGACGCCTTAACAACTATGGTTTTGGCATAGTCCAAATTTCAACCGAGACTACCAAAATTTCATTCGAATCTCAGGTTTTTCCAAAAGCGAGATGAAATCCTACGGGCAAAAGTTTATTCCCAGGTTTCATCTGAATTTGCAAAACCCTATTTAAATGTTCCAAATCTTGGTCGAAATCTACGGTAACTTTGCAGAACTCACAGGTGCTGCTGCATGAAATTTCAGGGATTTCCCCCCATTTTTTTGCCATTTCTGCCTGTTTCAACCTCTTTTTCACTTAAAAATCATTACTTCTTTGTCTTCCTTCACCATTTTTGCTGCTTGCTCCATGGTTATAGTCCTTATGGAGTATATGGTGGAGTTGCTGGACATGGAGTACTCTAAAACTTGATCAGAGTACGTGTCTCAGGGGATGGATCCACCCAAGGACTCAACTTGGAATTGAAGTCTAGGAGTTTCTTTTTGAAATTGTATTGCCATTTTTGCCTCTTTCAACCTCTTTTTCGCTAAAATATCATTACCCCTTTGTCTTCCTTCACCTTTTTGCTGCTTGCTCCATGGTTATAGTTGTGGGGTATGTGGTGGAGTTGCTAAACATGGAGTACTTTGATACTTCATCAGAGTACGTGTCTCAGGGGATGGATCCACCCAGGCACTCAACTTGGAACTGAAACCTAGAAGTTTCTTTTTGATTATTGTATTTGTAATTTTGTATCAAACATTTAATGTAGGAAATACAATTTGTTCAATTTTACAAAGTTTTTTTTATTTCTTATTATGTCTCATGTATACTAACACTTGAAAGATAACTTTTCATTGGGTTTTCAGGAAAATACCCATGCCATTGTGTTCTTTATGCTTTAAATAGGTAGGATGCAATAAATTAGACCAATGAACCCTGTAAAACCCCCAAAGTGAGGATGGAGAATTGATGGCAAAAATGCAATTTTCCATCTTCTTCCTCTTACTCGTTGAATGGGAAATTGGTAGAATTGCAGGTGATGCATTTAAGATTTTCCAAATGGGTCAATTGGGCCTGCAAAAGGCTTCACATTGGACCATGGTTGTATTCTACAGGCCTTAGGCTTTGGAGTTCTAATCTTTATTAGGATTTGACGGTTAGCTTTAGTTTGAATTCTAGTTCTATTACCAGTTGAGTAAGAGACTGAAAGTCATTTTATGAGTAGAAAAGGGGATTTAGAAGGTCTATATATGTGCATTACATCCCCCATCATTTAGAGATAATTTGAACAATGAATGTGATTTTTCTAAGAGTTTTGGTGCTATAGAGCAATGCATACAGGATTAATCCCAAAGCTAATAGGATTACCAAACCCTAATTTTGTGATATTTCAATCTTAGTGATAATTCACCGTCACTGATAGACTTCCCTACATCACTGTAACTCAATCCTACTATCAACCATAACCCTGGACCTAAAATTCTATTTTGACCTAATTGGACTTTACCAATTTATGGCAGGCCCTGGATATTGGCTCGTAGTTTGCTGTACTACCTATCAAGGATTGCATAATCAGGCACTGGAACTTTTGTGAAAACTGATTATGAAATTATCTGAGAAGAGAGGATGATTATCTTTTCTTTTCTTTCCTTTCATATGACTGGGTACGAAAAGGTACCTTTTTCATTGGTTGCTTTTAGATGTGATTTTAGTAGCATCTTGTTGATGTCTGAGGTGACTTTGTAAACTATCCAAATGCTTATTAGTTACCAATCTTGTAGAAATCTCAAGTATTGCACAAAAACTTAAGAGACTAAAAATTGTAATCCTTGTTTTTTTTATATAACTTTTTTTTGGGTTGCCATGTTGTATCTGTTTGATTGACTCTGCTGTTTGCTGGTTTCATTTCTGTTTTCTTTCTCAACTCGCACAAACAGGAAGTCTTCTCTAATTTTCTTCCCTACAAAATGTTTTTCCTTTCATGTTCGACTTCGTATATGTGATCAAGTAACCATGGGGGCAGAGTGCTGAGAGGCATTAGAATTCAGGTGGGAGCCTGAGAAGAGGAGAAACTAATCACTATCTCATCTTGATTCTCTGTGAGAGTGAATGACTACACAATACACACCCATTTTTCTTTTGTCGGGCTGAAATGCGATAAATGAAGCCATCCATATTGAAGCTTTTTTGCTTTAATGCTTGGGTCAGTTGTTGGATTGTGACAGTATGTAGGGTCCTCCCTCCTATGAAGAGGGAGATTATAACTATTTTAATCTCATATGGTCAAGTGTCTTTTTCATGAGTGTCTTTGATTAAGTTTTGTCACTAGGTGAGAATGTCTTTGAGGTATTTCTTTATGGGAAAAATATATTTTATGTGCAACCTTATTCAAATATAAACTTAAAAGTATGTTTTTGAAAGAAAACCTCACTATATGCTACATGATTTTGTATGGTAAGGAAATTTCACATAGACGATTAAAAGGTTGTTCTAGTGCATGGTTCAAGGTCTTGCAAAGATCTCGGTTTTTTCTGTCTTCTTTTTTTTTTCCTTCTATTATCAAGTCGAAACTACAGGCAAATTATGGATTCAACGAGGTTTCAGATCAAGATTTTGGCACCTTGGACTGAATTTTTTAATTGGCAATATTTTACCATCCAGACTTGTCTAAGTGGGATTTGACTCATTCAGATTTTTTTTTATTTTTTTTTTTTTTAAAATATTTTTTTTAACTTTACACAACCAAGTTTGGAACAGGTGGACGTTATAAACACTAAGGGTTTTACTTGAATGATAGAAAATTCATTCTTATTGCTTATTTAAGCTGTTTCACTTGAGATAAGTGTTAATCAAAGTTTGAGAACTTGTTTGGTCTGACCAAAATACTCTAGATTTGGTGAATTATGGTATTATTTCACAGCATTTTGATTGGCCATTTTGGTGATCCTAGGCCAAAGTAACACCTGAAACAATGGAAAGTGGAAGCTGCCCTCAAAATCTACGTGCTTGATAATGGAGCATTTATTTTCAAGTTCTCTATGATGCTGTGAGATTAAGAGCAATAGAAGGTGCCCCATGTTTGATTGGCATAACCACACAAGAACCTTGTTTCCTCATTTGTGGGATTCCCAGCTGCAATTAAGGAAATTAGACCTCAAAACTTTTCACATTTTGATTGAGCTTCCCAGACTAGCTGTACGGTGTTGGGAACCAGATTGTCTTAGCTGCATCACCTCTGTTATGGGCAAGCCTCTATACATGGACTGTCAGACTAGTAGAATGGAGAGGTTCTCATTCGCTAGAATTGTGTTGAACTAGAAGCCAACTGATTGTGACCTCTCTCTATTCTCATGAAGGATGAACTAGGCCTGGGATTTGACCAACTGGTTACCTACGAGGACCTTCCCACTCTCTATCTTTTGGAAGATCTTCAGTCACATTTCCTTAGCCTACACAGTCAACCACCAGCAGACCAACATCAACCCTACTATCTCTTCTGCCCTCACCATTAAACCCATCCAATCCTTGCAACTCCACCTTTCTGTGTTGTTGCCTGGAGCCCCATGCTACCCACACCCTGAACCCAATAGGGCACCCAATCGAGGCAGGATTCCCGACTGCCAATGTTGCTGGAGAGGAGGAAGAAAGGTGCAACCCAGTACTCAACCTGACAGCGGTTGTCCTCTTTTGCCAAAGACTTTCTTTTCCCGATCACCGATCACCCCACTATTGCCGTCAATGCCGCTGCTGCTTCCCTAGAGAATCTCAATGCTGCTGGTGACGTGCCACTGCTAGATGTTGTTGCTCTTGTCCTTGACTTTGCTATTGAAGCTTTGTGATGTATCCGTAGAAAAAAAATTAGAGGGAAACTCAAGTTTCGACTAGGTGAAAATGGGAAGCCTAGGTGGGAAACTGGGAAATTTTGAGGAAACTTAGGATTTTTTTGTGCAAGTTTCGACAAGTTTAGGGAGTATTTTAGGGTGGGACTCTGCATTTAAGCTAATTAGAAAATAAAGAACACATTAATTATATTTTGCTAAAAAAATCAATGTAGATATGTCATTCAATGTACATAACATCAATGTAGAGTTGTCCGAGAAGTACATTATAAACTTAACTACTTAAAGTTCATAACATTCAATATATAATTTCTAACTTCAAAACATCAAGTACAAATTAACTGACAATAAAAGGAAAGTACAACTTAGTGCCAAGAAGAGTGCCAAGAGTGGATCCATCCTGTGATATGAGTAGTACTATGCTGGTAACATCCTCTCCTCCAACCAACAAACATAGACATCCCATGACATTTTATGCCTATGGTTGTCAGGTTAATCGACAACTGTAACTTTTTAAGTCTGGTCATCTACATGCCTGAGATAACCAGTCTGAGGGAATATGCAATTTGGATAGGGAAGTCGTGATGGGGGGTATTTTTCGTGATATTTGGGGAAACATGAAAGAAACAAAAAAAATTGAAAATTTGGGAAAGCTACAAAACTTGAGGAAAAAGCCCCCAGGTTTTGATGAAATTTCCCAAGTTTTCACGAAATTTGCTAGGTTTCCATGAAATTTCCCATGTTTTTCACGAAATTTGAAATTTTTTTTTTCTCATGAACCAGCTGGTCCAATCCTTGCAGGTTCTTTACCCAGATTGACATAAACCAGCAGTTACACTCAACAAACACAGACACAACTAGCATTCAAGCTTGAAGAAAATAATCTATTAATCTGTGGGCCTCCCACTGTGTAGGGGGTCTCTTTGTTACATTACACTTGAAGTCTTCTTGAGATTAGGATTTTGAAATTGACTAAACTAGGAAATCGGCTCACCTACTTCTAATTGACTAAGCAAGCCTAATAGTGGGCTGCCTTTTCAAGAACTAAATTGATTCTGTATAATAAACTGAAGAATACTTAGATGTCCTTCTTGTCCTTAACTTATAATTGGACAGAATTACTAAACTGCCACTAAAATTACTAATACTGAGAAAAAACGAAGTATGGAAAAACAATACTGACTCAGGGGCTAGATCTGCGTCAAAGCACCTTGACAACCATGGTTTGTCTAGGTCCCTTCAGACACCTTCTGAATGGCACAACTATGATTTGGCAAATCGAACAGTTGAACATAATGGGCATGGTTTGGATCAGTTACATGTTGATTTCACAGCACAAAACTCAATCATTCACCCTTTTCATGTTTCTAGTCATCCATTGTTTTTTTAAAATTGCAGTGGTTTTTCAAACCATTATACCATTGTCTAGCCAACCTGATGAAGTTCAAAAGTTGATGTGTAATTGTGATATCATGGAGCGTAGTTGCACACGAGATTTGATATTAGATGATCTGCCATTTGGCAGATATTAGTCTAATAGCTTAGCATACTATGGTTGGGCCTAATTATTGTTACTTAAAAGTGAAATATGGTTCAAGTATATTGCATTCTCCTTAGCCTTGCCTTCAGGTTCTGTCTTTGGTCCAAGGCAAGGAGGCAACAACACACCCTGTTGGCACTTCATGAGTTTACATTAATTTATGCTTATTGTTTTGTTTCCTTTTTATGAATATGCTTTATATTTTATTCTATAGTGTGGAATACCTGAACTTTTGGCTCTTCAATTGGTGTCATTGTATCAATTGAAATATATTCACTACTTAACATCGGCTTCATTTCCTTTTCCTATCTCAAATTTTCAGGTAGAGTTAGATACAAATTTGCATCATTTTGGAATAGGAATCAAGTGTATAGGGCTTTACAACGTGCTGCAAAGAACTTCCGTGCAATTTTAGAAGCAGAAAAGAAGGTAAGTTACATGATTATTCTTGCATATTTTTTGATGTCACAAGCATAATCCAGGCTTGTGGTGGTCTGACTATGTATCTCTTGTTGCCATATGTATTTATTTCATTGTATTCATTTGTAATTTTTTGGAGAGAACTTACAGCTTTGTTTGGTTGCAAGGGGAAGGGAAGGGAAGGGAAGGGAAGTGCAATTTTTTCTAAACAGAAAAAGACAAAAAAGAACTTTTGTAATTATGACCCCATGTGATTGCATAAGCTACATGAATTTCATACCATATTTAGTAACTATATACTTTTCCCGTAATCTTTATTTACTTGAACCCTTGGTTCGAATGACTTGATTAAAAGACTTAACAACTAAGTGCAGACAAAATTGATACCCTTGGTAACCCTATTAAATGCCCACAAGAGAGTCCAATTTAAAAGTAAGCCAATGAAATCAAAGGCCCAATGTGTTGTGCAACCCAAGTTACCCAACCCTAGGTATATTCGTATGGAGAGAACAGAGAAGTCTAATTTGGTTGTGGACCTGCATCACAGGGTGTTTGGTTGCAAACTTGTGAAATCCCTTATTGACTAGAGCCACAAATTGGGGGTAAATAAATCAGACATTCCATTGTTGAAGCAAGGAGATATCACAGAAACAATTATTTTGTTGTTCGCAAACTCATCCAGATGTAGAATATGATGTGACACTGTTAATCAATTTATGAATGCTCCTAGAATTGGTACATGTAGCAAATGTATGACTATTGTATTATGGTTTCCTTTAAGTTCTAAAGGAATATGCTGTTCATGCAATACTTCTTACACGCCTCTGCATGGGATCCATCCTATTTTTATTCTGTATGAACATTTATGATTGGGACCAGATTCCTAAAATAATCACTTTGCAGAATCTGTCTCTTCAATTTTCACTCCTCACTCTCCATACCAGTGCAACGTTTGAGGTCTTGATTTCGAGTGTAGTTTCGATCAAGCTTGAAACAAGCAGTCTTGATCTTGGCTGAGTCACTGTTTTTTTAACTTCAAACTTTTAGGATCCAAACTCAATATAATAGTTTGATTTTGACCTATCTATGTATGTATATGAATTGCCTTTCTCATAGAATCTTTAGTACTAGAATACATAGAATTCAAGTTTTTTTTTTTTTTTCCAAACATAAAACTAAATAAATGATAAGCATCTTGAAAGACATGAAATTGTAAGCTACTAATTAAATCATACATCACACATATGAGACTGTCAGGACCTTCTGGTCTTGCCAAAACTGGCTCACCAGAGATGGTTGACTCTGTTGCCCGACCGCTTGGCGAACTAGACTCCTCCAACCAAAGCACTCCTCTAGCAAATGTGGATCTTAAGCCTACCATCTATGCAATTGGTGGCAGATGTAGTAATTTCGGGCTCAGCCAGACTTCTCCCTAAATAAATGTAGGGAAAACCCATTGTTATAGACAAATGTGGTTACTTGTCTTGCCGATTTTACCCCAGATTCACAACCACTGCTATTTTTTTTCTTCATGTATTAGGTATTAGAAGAGGTAGGTCCTAGTGCTATGTTTGTTCCTTAATCTTGCTCCTACTTTCTGGAAGTTACTCTCATTGTTCACCACTTGGACGACATTTTGTGGCCCTACATCCTCTGCAATTTCCTTTAACACCTTATTTATGTAACCTGCATCATTTATTTCCTTGGGTGTATCCACTAATATCTGGTTAGTCTTCACATGACAGTTGACCTTTAATTTGATGATGGACTGCCTAGTGGGTCTAGTCCAACACATCAGCTATCACACTTATTCACACATCACAGTAACTCCATATGTCTTCCATTTAAGCTTCACAATGTCTACATACTCATCAAGCTCTCTCTGTTGTTATGGCAAATTAACATTCATGAACTCCGTGGAGTGAGCTTTTTCCCTCCTGGTTCAGCCCTCCCTGCAGTGTCAAGCATGGCCTAGTTTTATGTTCCCTGAGCAGCATTAGCTGGTATGCTTTGGTAGAACTGTGTCCCCAACTTTTGATTCTGCTATTACCCCCAGGGCTTGCTTTCTAGTTCTCTCTGGTATCCTCCTGCCTAAATTGTAGTCAAATGGAAGGATTCACTGAGAGAGAAGTGATTCTGTTAGTGTAGTAATGTGTGCGCTACCTTCCTGAGTTACTGACGGTCCTCTTTCATAGTTTCATGTGGTTCCAGCTAAAGAACCTCAAAGAGGATCATCTTTTGTAGGATTGGTGAGGATGGGGTTGCTGGTCCCCACTGCCCTCACACTCTGGGATATGTGAAAAGGTAAGTCCTAATCCTGCATCTGTCTCCTTTCCCCTGCGAGTATTACAACTTATCCAGCTGCCCTAGTACCAGGCCTACCTGCCCTTTTCCATTCTGCTGCTCTAACGCTCTCCATCTAATCTTATAGTTGGCTCTCTCTCAGTCTTCTGGAACTGCTTATACTTTACCTGTGTCTCTAATTCCTCTAACCTATAATGTAATGCATCACCTATTGTAGCATAGAACACCCTAGCGTAATAGCGGTATACATTATAGAATATAAGGTTCTATGTTCCACATTAAAGGGGGTATGGTTCTGTACTTTTTCCCCCTGGTTTCAGCTGCTGACTTGATGCACTATCCTTCCTTGACCTGGGCTTGGTGCCAACTGTGAATGCTGGCATAGTTATATGGCTAAACTTTGAACCCTAATTAAAATTCCATATTTTAGATCTTATTCTAAAGGTTGAATTGGTAACATACGTTGATGAATGCATCTGATTGCTGCTCAGCTATTTTCTTCTTTTTCCGATATGCTTATCGTTCCTCATTTCCTTCAATGGTACGTCTCATTTGTTCAATTTTTAAATTTTAAGAAAATATTCAGCAATGTTACTGCTTTTGCTCCCCTTGTTTTCTCTGGTAAAATTTTCTGTTTCATAAAATGTATTTTGATACAACAACAATAAGCCTTGTCCCAACTAAATGGAATCGGCTACATGGATCCTTGCCCTCCAATCAGTTCTATTCGAGGCCATTCTAGATACAAGGCCTAAGCTATACATATCCTTTCTCACCACTTCTCCTAAGGTTATCTTAGGTCTACCCCTAGCTCTTCTAGTTCGTTTAATGTAGATTATATCACTTCTCCGTACAGGGGCATTTATAGGTCTCCGTTGAACGTGGCCGTGCCACCTCAAATGACTTTCTCAAAGCTTATTGCTTATGGGAGCAACTCCCAAACCAACTTAAATATAATTTCTTATCTTATCCATCCTAGTTTTGCCACTCATCCATCTTAGCATCCTCATTTCTGCTACACTGAGTTTATCTATATGATTCTTTTTACAGCCCAACACTCTGCCACGTTCATCATAGCTGGTCGAACAACGGTCCTATAATATTTTCCTTTAAGCTTTAATGGAATACATCGATCCCATAAGACCCCGAACACACCTCTCCACTTCATCCACCCTATTTTAATTCTTTGGGAAACCTCATTCTCTAAATTACATCTTTTACTTATGATTGAACCTAGGTACCTAAAACAATCACTCTGAGGAATCTCTTTATTGTCAAGTATCACCACCTCATTATCTGCCTGATCATGACTGAAGTTAGAAACTTGATATTCTATCTTCGATCTACTAAGTTTAAAGCCTTTTGATTCCAAAGCTACTCTCCATGATTCTAATTTGGTATTAATCCCCACTTGGGTCTCATCAATCAACACAATATCATTTGCAAAAAGCATACACCAGGGGACCTCATCTTGAATGTCTTTGGTTAATTCATCCATTACCAGTGCAAATAGATATGGGCTTAAAGTTGACCTTTGATGTAGCCCAGCTGTTATCGGGAATTCATTACTCTGTCCCCCCACTGTTCTAACACTAGTCACCGAACCATGATACATATCCTTAACTATATCTACATATTTACTTGCAACACTTCTTTTCTCTAGTACTTGCCAAATTAATGCTCTAGGGACTCTATTATAAGCTTTTTCTAGGTCAATAAATATCATATGAAGGTCTTTCCTACATTCTCTATACCTTTCCATAAGTCTCCTAGTTAGATAAATAGCTTCCGTTGTAGATCTTCCCGGCATAATCCCAAATTGGTTCTCCGTAACTGTAGTTAAGTGTCTCAAACGGGTTTCAATTATTCTCTCCCATAATTTCATCGTATGGCCCATCAATTTAATGCCCTTATAGTTATTACAATGTTGAATATCTCCTTTATTTTTGTAAATTGGAACCACGACGCTTCTCCTCCATTCATTTGGCATTCTCCCTGTGCTCATAATCTCATTAAACAACTTAGTCAGCCAAACTAGTCCATGGGTTCCTAATCTCTTCCATACTTCAATTGGGATTTCATCAGGACCTTATGTCTTGCCGATTTTCATCCTCTTTAAAGCTTCTTTTACTTCGGACATCGAAATTCTACGTATATAAGTTTGGACATTGGTGTTTTGGTGAAAAGTGTAATCGTCCGAATCATAAGTGCTTGAAGAATGCTCATTTAGTAAACTAGAGAAATAGGTTTCCCATCTTTTCTTAATGTCCTCCTCACAAACTAATACTTTACCATCTCCATTTTTAATACATTTAACATGGTCAAGATCTCTACTCTTCCTATCCCTCATCTTAGCTATCTTATAAATAGATTTTTCCCCTTCCTTCGTGCCCAACTTATTGTATAACTCTTCATACTTCTTTTCCCTTGCTTTTCCCGCAATTTTCTTAGCTTCATTTCTATCCAACCTATACCTTTGAAGATCCTCAACATCCTTAGTTCTTTGCCATGTCTTAAAATTAGCTTTTTTATTCCTAATGGCAGCTTGAACCTCACTATCCCACCACCACGTCTCTCTATAAGAATGGAGCTTTCCTTTTGATTCACCTATGATCTTTATAGCCACCTTCTTAATACACATAGCCATCTCATTCCACATTGCATTGGTATCCCCTTTAAAATCCCATTTTCCTTGTTTGACTACTTCATTAATGAAGTTTTCAAGCACTCTCCTTTCAAATTCCACCATCTTATTCTAGGATAGTTTACCTTGGACCTTTTATGTGTTCTTGGGACTAAGCACATATCCAAGACCACAAGTCTATGTTGTGCAGTTAAGCTTTCCTCCGGTATCACCTTGCAATCCTTGCACAACAATCTATCAATCCTTCTAGTTAGGAAGAAATCTATTTGGCTTCTATGTTGTCCACTTTTGAAGGTAATTAAATGATCATCTCTCTTTTTGAAGTAAGTATTTATAATAGATAGATCAAAAGCAGTAGCAAAATCTAAAATTGAAATCCCCTCCTCATTCCTTTCTCCAAAACCATATCCTCCATGTACACTCTCATATCCTCTTTGATCTTTTCCAATATGTCCATTTAAATCACCTCCTATTATAATCTTTTCTCCTTGATGAATTCCTTGCATTAATCCATCCATATTTTCCCAAAATTCTAGCTTTAGACTTTCATATAATCCTATTTGAGGTGCATATGCCCAAATTATATTTACAAGCTCTTTCTCCATTACAAGCTTGATAGCAATAATCCTATCACCCACTCTTTTAACATCCACCACATCATTTTTTAAATCTTTATCCACTATTATACCCACTCCATTTTTATTTGTTTTATCCCCAGTATACCAAAGTTTAAAATCATCCAACTCTTTGGCTTTTTTACCCTTCCATCTAGTCTCTTGAATGCAAGCTACATTAATCCTTCTTCTCCTCAGAACATCTATCAATTTTAAGCTCTTACCAGTTAAAGATCCTATGTTCCAAGATGCCAATCTAATCCTACGTTTATGGACTAGCTTCTTTACCCGCACTCGTCCACGGCGCGGGAACCCTTGCCTACTTCTCACACGCATCCAGGCGCCGAGCGACGCGTCGCTTATAGGGGACGCCCTAGCTAACCGTTGCCCATTTATCACTACACCCGGGCCATAGTGTAGCGCGTCGCTTCTTTTGTCGGGGAACGCCCTAGCATAGCTTTTATCATATTAGGTCGAATCCATGGAAAAAAGGTTTGGCTACATTTTTTTTCCAGTGCCAGCTGCCGACTTGATGCACCAACCCTCCTCCTTTACTCGGGCTTGGGACCGGCAGCAAAACACTGGCGGAGTTCATAAGATGTATTTTGATGCTGCGCAATTTTTTTTCTAGTTCTGTTCAACATTTTGCTTTAATTGAACTACTTAAAACTGATTATTTATTGAACATATAGGAGAAGGAGCAGTCTGCATTGCGTGCACAAAGCAGCTCCGTGAGAGGTAGAAAGCCAGAAAATATTCCTGAAGACAGTGCTCCCAAGGCTGGAAATTATCAACCTTTCATCAAAGAAGATGTTCTAGTTGATATATACAATGTACAGAATAATCTTATATGGTGTTGTCTATTATACAATGTACAGAATATTATACATTTCGTTTACTACCTCTCTAATTATTACTGTTCTCATTTCTCCCAGGATGTTGTCCCATGCAATGCTGAGCAGTTCTTTAATGTTCTCCTGGCTGATGATTCAAATTTTCTTCATGAATATCGGTCGGCACGCAAAGATACTAATCTTAATGTATGCTTCTGAAGTCTTATGATGCCTTTGCCTAACAATTATTTGAAACTTCCAAATATTTAGAGACTGTTATTTTGTCACATGCATTCTCAACTTCATTACTTTAGAAATTTACTACGGCCTGTACTTTCTGGACAGCTGTTGTCTTCTCATTTCCAGTTAGGCATTTATCATGTGACTAGTGCTTCTTCTTTTTCTTTTTTTTTATACACACACACACACACACATATATATATATATATACACACACACACACACACACATATATATACATATATATATAGACACACACACACACACTCAACCTTGAATGACCAGGTTAACTCATACTTTATAAAAGTAAATTGACTGTTTCAATGTTCTAGTTGTTTCCTACAGTCACCAGTTCAGCCTGGGTCTAAAGATATTTGAAGACTTAAAGTTTCTTATGTCATGGGTAATCAAATTTACTATTGTCGTATAGTTATTTTGAAGGTTTGGGCCAACCTCATAACTTTTCAGCATTCAACATTTGTTCTCGTCATTTTCTAATGCCTGTTCTATCCAAGTGAAAACGGATGCACTTCTTGTCCCATGTTATAGTATATCAGATAATGATATTTACAGCAGAAAATAGTCAGTGAAAGTTATGGACTCATTAGCATGTAACATTGATGAAAGTGTAGCATGCCAAAGGGTGGCATGGTATGGACTCATTAGCATGTAGACTCATTGATGAAAGTGTAGCATGCAAAACGGTGGCATACTGTTTGGTGTACCTTGCTGATGATATAAATGATCTGTTGAGTGATTGTAAATATCCCTTCCCTTTCTTCTGGAAGGAATTACTGGTAGGAGGTGAAGGGATTAGTCATTAGAGCTAATAATCCCCTGTTGTTTTTATGCCAACATAGATTTTAGTGGGTCCCTGTTCAGTAGCACAGCTCGATGGCTAGTATATGCATGTACCTATGTTGTCTATCCAGGCTAATAGTTGACCAATTTTAATTTGCAGAGTTACCCTTTAGTTAGTGCTAGATTTCCCTCGTGAATGTGAGACCAACATATAGTTATGAAGTTTTTTGAACGACCTGCAGTTGTAGTGACATTTTCTGCTTGTGGGTTATGTGGGTTTTCAGTTGGGCCCGTGGCATACTGCAGATGAATATGATGGCCAGGTCAGAGAAATAACATTCAGATCCATTTGCAACAACCCCATGTGTCCACCAGACACAGCCATGACTGAGTGGCAGCATGCTGTTTTCTCAGCTGATAAAAGAACTCTGGTGCGGATAATTAATTCACCTACTTACAGTTTACACAATTTGCTCATTTCTTTGCTTTAACATGGAAATTCACGAGACTGACTATTTCAGGTGTTTGAGACTGTACAACAAGCACATGATGTTCCATTTGGGTCTTACTTTGAGGTATTAAATGAGTTTGAACATTCTCTCTTGGATAAATATTATAATTTCATGTGGTCTCTCCTGTTTGGAACTTAAGATTCTTAGATAACCAGCTGCAAAACTGAATTATATTCCAAAAAAGGAAGTCCAAAAACCATCAGGAATTATAAACAGTGGATTTTGGCCCCTTTTTAGTTATCACTGTAATGAGGATTCATGTGTTAGGAAGGAAGCTTCTTTTTGAAAACCAACGTTGAGTCCTATTAGTTGTAAAAAGTAAGTCTCCCCAAAAGATGAGATAGGGAGTGATCATACATGAAAGTATGAAACACCTTTAAGAATACCATATCTAGCAGAACTTGAGCAGTACTGCGGGCCTAGCTTTGACCTTTTAGCCCCTTTTTGGTGTTTTCAACCCCTTTTTCACTCAATTTCTGTTGCTCCTTTGCCTTCCATCACACCCTTTGCTCCTTTAGGGATCTTCTCAAATTTTTGCAATGTTTGTTCTAATCCCCCCCCTTTTTTTTCCTTCGTTTTTTTGCTTCGCTGATGGCTAAATGGTGTTCCATAGCTATGAGACTAATATATGTTTAATCTAGGTCGATGATCTATGATTGTATGTTGTTAGATTTATTTTTTTGATTAATGCTAGTATTTTTTTTTTCTTCTGATTTTAAAAATTATTTTCTAAATTATACAAGAAGAAGAAGAAGCCTTGTCCCAACTAAATGGGGTCGGCTACATGGATTCTTGCCTTCCAATCAGCTAGCTTTGAGGCCATGCTAGATACAAAGCCTTAGTTATGCATATCCTTTCTCACCACTTCTTTTAAGGTTATCTTAGGCTTGTCCCTAGCTCTTCTAATCCCTGAATTATATTACTTCTCTATACAGGGGCATTTCCAAGCCTCCGTTGAACATGGCCATGCTACCTTAAATGACTTTTTCGTAGCTTATCACTTATCGGAGCCACTCCCAAACCAACTCTTATATGATCATTCCTTATCTTATCCTTCCTAGTTTTGCCACTCATCCATCTTTTTTTTTTTTGGTAGCCACTCATCCATCTTAGCATCTTCATTTCTTCTACACTAGAGTTTATTTATATGATTCTTTTTAATAGCCAACACTTTGCATCATAGCTGGTCGAACAATGGTCGTATAGAATTTTTCTTTTAGCTTTAAAGGAATATGTCGATCACACATGACCCCGGACACACTTCACTTTATCCACCTTAATTTAGTTATTTGGGAAACATCATCCTCTATGAATTTTTATTTATTTATGATTAAACCAAGACACCTAAAACAATCGCTCTGAGGAATCTTTTTATCATCAAGTTTCACCACCTCATTGTCTGCTTGATCATGACCAAAGTCACAAACAATATATTTTGTCTTCATTCTACTTAGTTTTGAAGCCTTTTGATTGCAAAACTTGCTCTCCATGATTCATTCTAACTTGGTATTAATCTCTACTTGTGTCTCATCTATCAACACAATATCGTTAGCAATAGGCGTACACCAAATTACCTCGTCTTGAATGTCTTTGGTTAATTCATCCATTATAAGTGCAAGTAATTATAATTCATCCCTCATTGTTCTTACACTTGTCATTGAACTGTCTTGCATGTCCTTAACTATGTCCACTTATTTTCCTGCAACACTTCTTTTCTCTAGTACTTGCTAAATTAAAGTTCTAGGAACTCTATCATAAGCTTTTTCTGGGTCAATAAATACTATATAAAGGTCTTTCCTACACTCTCTATACCTTTTCATAAGTCTCCTAATTAGGTATATAACCTCCATTGTAGATCTTCTCGGCATACACCCCCTAAAATCTTGAACCAGGCAGAAGTATCTCCCGAAACAATGTCTTTGTATGGAGTAAAAATCTTGAACAAGCAGCAATGGAAGCCAGGCAGCACTAATCTGATGCAGTAGAGCAATTCCTTGATTCATCAAAAAACAAGCCAGCGCAGCAGGAAAACAAGGAACAGTGTGGCAGTCTATTTACTGAAAGAAAGGAAAGCTGACGTTGATTCTGGTAAATAATATGGCAGCAAACTGTCAAAGAGGTATGCTAGTTATTAGAAGAGAAAAAACAGATGCTGTAGTCGATTCTGATAAGTGGGACAGCAGTGCCATTCACAAAAAATTTCCAAACACTTGGAGTACTTGAAACCAGTAATAGTTGCGATATGGCATCCACAGAATTTTTCAGATAAAGAAAATTCAACAAAACAGCAGTAGAATAACTTGCAGCAGTATGCTGTACAGCATCTATAAAATTGTCTAGAGTAGGAAAATTCCATAAAACTGGGACAGCAGTAGCATATCTTGCAGCAGAAGTCAATACGGCATCAACAGAGTTTTCTAGAGCAGGAAAATTCCATAAAACAGGGGCAGTTGTATATCACAGCCAAAGGTTGTAACAATTTCAGAAAATTGCAGAGAAGCTTACTAGGGGAATAAAAAAATGCAGGGGTCTTCTATCTATCAATTAATATACTAGAGGTCTTCGATAGAGCAGATTAGCATTAGAATAACTTGCACTGATCTATTCAGTCAGGCAAAAAAACTTATGCAAATCTTAGCAAACCCAAATTGGTTCTCCATATTTTCTAAATTATATATTTTGAAAATAATACATATGTATACATGACATACATGATTGGACTTAATGTATGTGAGACACCATCTTTAATCTTCCTTTGATGGTGTTGAGTTGAATTTTTGGGTAATAATTATTTGTTTTTATTATTTAAAATTTATTAAATATTTTATAAAATTATTAAAAAATACTAATTATCTTATATTTTATACCTAAAAATAGGAAAATATTCATAGAAGCATGTATCAACAGCAGATAAGAATTCTTAGTGCAACTACTATAAGAAACAGATAGGAGGAGGTGGGCCACTAGTTTAAAGTGGCATCTAGTTGGAGGCGATAGGAATCTCACTAGATGCCCCCAATGCTCCTGTATAGAGCAAAGTGGCAATGGCCCAACATTTGAAGGTGGAGAAGAAAATAGGAAGGTGAAGAGCGTACAGTAAGAGGAGTTCAAGGATGCTTACTTAGATGACCCCCAAATCTAGGAGAGTAGGACTTTATCCAAAGGAGCTAGGGGAGTATGGGTTATTTGAGTCAACAAAGGCATCACAAATGAAGTGAGCCATGCAGATGATCACAGAGCAGCAGAGGCTCTATGACTTGAGGAGGCAGCAAAAAGCCAAGATAGCAGGGTCCTCTAGAGAGCCAGAGTTTCAAGGAGGTAGATCCCAGCCTATGAGGAGCCAGAATGTCAGGGAGTGTGAAGGATTTAAGAGGCCAGTGAACAAGAAAAAGAAGTTGAACCATGTATAGTGGAATGTGAAGCGGAAAGTGGGGCTTGGTTTCTCCAAATCAGCTTTCTACCACAACATTCCAACAAATGCAGCCCATGGGCCCTATATAATACAATGCTTGATGAGATCAACAAGGTTGAGGGTTGAGTACGCCCATATACAATCTGCAATTGATACCTACCACTACATAAGCTAGATCCAAAGACATACATAGAGTCTGAAGCCTATGTGGACTCATTATAGTGTTACAGTTATTTGCGATGGTTGGACTAGTCCCACTAGACAGACCATCATCAATTTCATGTTGAACTGTAATGGGAGGACAGTACTCCTCAAGTCAATGGATGCATTCAGGGAGAAGAAGGATGCAAAACACATATATAAGCTACTAAAGGAAGTTGTGGAGGTTGGAGTGGATCATGTAGTCTAGATTGTCACTGATAATGGGTCCAACTTCAAAAAGGTTGGGATGAAGATGAGGGAGAATCCCATGTGCAATCTCTTCTAGACTCCTTGTGTTACACATTGTATTGACTTGATGCTGGAGGACATAGGTAAAGTGAGGGTTATGAAAATTGAAAAGAGTGGTGGATGGGACATGATCGGTTAAGACCTTCATCTACAACCACAGGTTAGCACTATAATTGATGGGGGAACGGTGTGGAGGTGACTTAGTGGGGCCATGGATTACGAAGTTTGCAATGAATTATATTGCATTTCAAAGCTTTGAGAGCAAGTGTCTGAGGTCCATGTTCGCATCAGAAGACTGGTTTAATTGGGAGAGGTTGTGAACCCGCAGATGGCTTCTGGATAGTTTGAGGATTGTAGTAAAGCTTCTTGACTCTATGGTGATTAAACTGTAATTGGTAGATCACAAGGGAAAAGAAAGAAAAAAAATCACACTTCAGCACACATAGGGGCTGTAGCTGACATGATGAAGCAGCAAGTCCAATAGGTCTACCTAAGGGGCAACAAAAAATTCCTTGACAACATCTAAGATAGATTAGTGAGACAGTTGCATCATCCACTACATAAGCTTGATGACTTTATACTTCATAATTGGTTGATTATTGTTTATAGTTTTCAGCTTTTTATTATTATCATCATCATCATTAACATTATCATTTTCAACTTATTCTTATTCTAATAATTATTATTAATATGTGTTTCTCGCTATTTTCTCTTATTCCTTGTTAGCATATTTTCTAAATCCCAAGTGCCATTATAAGCTTATGCTTGAGATGAGGCAAGATTTTATAAACATTGTGGTGGAGAGGATGGATCCAATCCTCTTTGACATGCAATCATTAACTCAAAGGTGAGATTGGGAGAACGCTAGTAGTTGGAGACTTAGGATTTACTTAATTTTACAATTACCCGGTCATTGTTTATTTTAGATGAAGTTCAAGAATGCCATTGGGAGTATCGGCTGCTCTATGGTAATATCAACACGTGAAACCACCAGACAAGCTATTCCAAATCTCTATATATCCTCTCTTTTAGTTTTACTCCTATACTTATGTATAACCATTCTAATTGAAATCTATATGTTTGTTGCAACTAAGTGGTGGTTGTAATATGGGACAGACTCACCCAACTTGTCAGTGATTGCATGTAAAGTTATCTTTCAAACATGTCCTGCCACTTGGTGTTAGCATAATTGAATCACTTTCAACCTCATTCACTCGAAGAGGTGGAACCTATTGGGTGTATAGGGGCTAGAATACTTTGTCTATATGCACTATTGTATAAGACTGAGGGAGGAGCAGATTTAAACAAGGGATTGAGCATGATAATGTCCTAATCGAGTTTGCCAACATATTTGAGGTGGAATATGATGATGAGAACCCATTATTTGAGTAGGTTGGGGACAAAGGAGAGCCACTGCTGGAGGAGGGAGGTCGACTTAGTAGGCATACGGCAAAGGAGATGGGTGTTGATGTGGGTGACTTTTTGTCCACAGAGGGAAGAGTTCATACATAGCCCACCCATACATTTGTGCCACCTTGGTGCATCGATGAACATTGCAAATGACCTACAATTTTTCGACACCAATGATGATGCCACTCAACCACCACCTATAGTGGTCTAAGGCGATGATGATGGTGATGGGGGTGATGGTTTTGGGGTTGATGATGATGATGGTGTTCAGTGGTGGTCGACCACCAACTGAGCCCGATTGTGGAGGGAATTCTAAGCATAAGGGGGTACCACCATTGAGGTTCATAGGGAAGTCTCAGTTCACGTATGCAACATAGGATTTACACCATGGTGCACATACATACAATCATCATAGACATAACCGTGGACATCAAGATGACAGTTCTCAGATGGACATGACCAGCTTGGCAGGCTCAATGGAATCCATGAATTTGAATGACCTTAGAGGTTGAGGATCTGGATACTTGAAACAATAATTATTCACTAATTCCCTGTCCTAGGATCGTGGAACATATCATGGAGTCGGTGGTCACATGCTAATTCCAGTAGTATGTCTGCATATGGGTATGGGGATAGATTAAGTGCATCATTTTTGGACTCCATAGTTAGATATCCATCAGGACCATCACACCTAGTTGTCCCAGTTCAGCCGTCATCATTGGGTTATAGTTTATAGCCTTTCAACCATGACACTAAAATTTTCGTGAGATTTCGGCAAAATCTTGCCATTTCGGTAAGCACCGAACCAAAACTATGGGCAAATATGAGAACATGTGAAATCTTGGCGAAATGTTGCCAATAGTCGAAATCTCGCGAGAATTTCAACTGAAATTTTGTTGAAATTTTACCCCATTTCGAGCAACATTTTGGCAGAGCTTGTATTGGGTGATTTTGGAGCTGATCTTCGTCATTTTCCGTGTGTCTTACATGCATCTTACCAGCAAACGCATGCAGCGGGTGTTCAAGCCCGAGCCCAAACTGCAAAGGAACCCCCCTGTGCATAGGTGGAAGGTCATTGGCAGTAGAATGTTAAGCATGAGCCATACTCAACTCATTGAAATAATAAATGTTGAACATCGTGGGCCGATTTATGAACTCACGGTGTCGAATTTTTTTTGGGAAATGGATTATTTTTTTTAATTTTTTAGTGTGGATGGGCATTGAAATGATATATTTACATTTGTAAAATTTTATGTCCAGACTTTCAGTTTCAAGCTGAATGCAGCCAAGCATGTATTGATCAAGAGTACCACTTTGGGTTAGGTTTTAGGAAAAAATAATGGCCTCATTGTGTTTGTTGGCCTCAAATTAGGCTTGTCATAGAAAACCAAGCCAAAATAAACCCCAAAAACCCACTGAAACATTCAATCAAAATTAACTAAAAATTCCGAATTCGGTATTTAGCCCATCTTGCCTTTTGGTCAGATGGCAAGTTGGGGTGAAATTTCAAACTTTGCTTACGACACATTCCTTAGGCTAAGATATCTACTTTATGTTGATGATCCCACCTATAGAAGGGCACTGCCAGGCTACATAGACAAATTTATGTGTACCATGACATGGCCTGCTTTTGTTTACTAACACTCAAGTGGTTAGTTTTTTTATTTTTTATTTTTTTGGGGGGCAAAATACCTACACGACTGTGTTCTTTATGATTTAAGTAGGTAGTATGCAAGAAATCATACCAAAATTACACCTAAACAGCCTCGAAACTTGCTTTCTAGACTACGTGGGAAAATTCCCAGGTTTCAACATAATTTTGCAGTTGTCCGTTTGTCAGTTGAAATTGGCCTCGATCGTGATTTCAAACCTTGTTTGGAGTAATCTTAGATCCTTTCTATTTTGTGTCTGGAATATGCCTAGTAAAAATTATTCTAAATTATGTTATCTGCAGTTCCCAGCACTTCTTGGGAGAAACAATGTTGTGCTCCTTCATTCTCTTCTTTTTTCGTTCAACAACATACAACCACTAACATCAATACTTAGTCGGAGATACTTTTGACATCCTTATATCGATTCTGGAAACATACAGATATTTTAGTAGGAATCCCATTTTTTATTTTTTATTTTTTATTTTTATTATTTGGGGTGTGTGTGTATATGGTGGGAGAGAGCTTGTCAGAATAAGCAACTACTCACTCAGCAAAAAAAACAAGCCTTATCCCAACTAAATGGGGTTCACTACATGGATCCTTGCCTTTTAATCAGCTCTGTTTGAGATCATACTAGATACAAGGCCTAAGCCATGCATATCCTTTCTCAATACTTATCCTTAGGTTATTCTAGGACCCCCCCCCCTTCTAGTTCCTTTGATCTAGATCAAATCATTCCTCTGTGAAGGGGCATTTAGAGGTCTCCCTTGAATGTGGTTGTGCCACGTTATGACTTTTTTATAGCTTATTATTTATTGGAGTGTTCACAAACCAACTCTAATATGACCATTTCTTACTTTACCCTTCCTAGTTTTGCCATTCATCCATCTGAGCATCTTTATATCTGTTGCATTGAGTTCATCTACATGATGCTTCTTAATAGCTTAACACTCTACAACTTATATCATAGCTGGTTGTACAACGGTCTTACATTACTTTCCTTTGAGCTTTAAGGAAGATATAAATCACACAAAATTTCAGATGCATCGCTCTACTTCATCCACCCTACTTCGATTCATGGGGAAACATCATCCTCATTATCACTTTATTTATAATTAAGCCAATGTTTTAAAATAATTGCTTTGCGGAATCCCCTCATAAAGTTTCACCACTTCATTATCCGTTCAAACACAACCAAAGTTAGACACTAGATATTGTTCTACTTGATTTAAAACATTTTAATTCCAAAGTGGCTCTCCATAGATATAACTTGGTATTGATATATCTCATCCACCAAAACATTATCATCAACAAGAAGAAAACACCAAGGAACTTCATCTTGAATGTCTTTAGTTAAATCATCAATTGGAAGTGCAAATAAATAAATAATTTCACAATGTGATTGATTAGTTTTGTGTCTTTATTATTATTATAGCTTTGAATATCTCTCTTATTTTTGTAAGTTGGTACCATAATGCTTCTCCTCCATTCAGTTGGCATTTTCCTTGTGATCATGGTCTTATTAAACAATTTGGTTAGCCAAGTTTTTTTTTTTTTTGGGTCTAAATTTGGTGAGCCAAGTTAGTCCATAGGTTCCTAAGCTCTTACATATATTTGGATTTCATATGAACCTTATACCTTGCCTCTTTCATCCTCAATATTTCACTTTAGACATTGTAATTTCTGTATATATGTTCAATAATTGGTGCTATGGTGGATGGTGTACTCTTTCAAGACTCCAATACCTAAAATATGTTCATTTAGTATCCTACATAAATAAGCTTCCATCTTTTGTTGATGTCCTCATCATGCACTAGTACTTTACCATCTTCACTTTTGATACATCTGACATGGTTTGGATCTCTACTCTTCATATCTCTTATTTTAACTATCTCATAAATTGTTTTTCCCCTTCCATTGCGCTTAGCTTATTATATAGATTTTCATATTTCTTCTTTCTTGCTTTTCCACAATTTTCTTAGCTTCGTTTCTGGCCAACTTATTCCCCAAGATGCGCCCACACGCTCACACTCACAGACAAAGGGAAGAAAAAAAAAAGAGAGGAAAAAAACCTTATACCTTAGTAGGTCCTTTGCATCCTTAGTCCTTTGTCATGTCTTAAAGCTAATTTTCTTATACTTAATGGCTATTTAAACCTCAATGATCCCACCACCAAGTCTCTACACGCCTAGGACATCTTTAGCCACCTTCCTAATACATATAATCGTCTCATTCCACATTGTATTATTGCCTCCCTCATATTCCTACTTTCCTTTAACTACTTCATTAGTCCAAGATTTCAAGCAATCTCTTTCTAGCTCCACCTCCTTATCCTAGGATGATTAACCTCACACTTCTATGAGTTTGTGGAGTGAGACACACATCCAAGGTCCCTAGTCTATGTTGTGTGGTTAAACTCTCCCGTAATATCACCTTGTAATCCTTACACAGCATTCTATTTGACCTTTTAGTTAGAAAGAAATTTGTTTGGCTACTAGGATGCCACTTTTAAAGGTAATTAAATGCTCGTCTCTCTTTCTGAAGTAAGTATTTACAATAAAAAATAAATAAAAAACTAACAAAATCTGAAACTAGGTTCCTTTCCTTGTTCCTCTCTCAAAAACCATATCGTTCATGAAGACTTCTATAGCCTCTTTTTTCCAATATGTCCATTTAGATCGCTCCTTTTGATAATCTTTTATCATTGATGATTTCTTTACACTAATCCATCCATCTGTTCAAAAAATTATGATTTAATACTTCCATTCAATCCTACTTGAGGTGCATATGCACTAATTATACTTATGATCTCTTTCTCCAACACAAGCTCGATAAATATAATCCTTCTGGCAAATCTTTTAACATCTACTACATCATTCTTTAAATCTTTATCCATATTGTACCCACACCAATTTTATTACTTTTATCGTCAATGTACCAAAGTTTATTGTCATCCAACTCCTTAGCTTGTTACACTTGAGTCTCTTGAATGCAAGCTATATTAATAATTCTTCTCCTCATAAGATCTATCAATTCTAAGCTCTAACCTGTTGAAAATTCCTATTTTCCAAGATTCAGTCTAATTCTAACTTTCTAGACTAGCTTCTTTACCTGCACTCATCCATCGTAGGGGAACTCTTGCCTACTTATCACTGCATCTAGGTGCTGACTTGGCGCAAGCACATCACTTACAAGGGATGCGCCAACTAACCTCGCCCACTTATGTCTACCTCCAGGCCATAGTGTACCGCATTGCTTATTCTATCAAGGAAGATCTCAATTTCTCGAAGATTTTTATTATTATTTTTTTATTTATTTTTTTTGCTTTCTGAATATGATACTGACCCAGAAATTGTTTGTGCTCTTGCAGATCCACTGTAGATGGTCTCTGGAAAATAATTCTGAATCTTCTTGTAGCCTAGATATTAAAGTTGGTAAGTTTCTACTGTCTTTTTTGAACCCTTACATTATTCTTTCCAATGTAACACCAATTTTTTTCTTCTTAAAGGAATTGTTTCTCCCTTAGGGATTTTATTCAATGATTCCTATCTCACTTGATACTCGGTTGCTTCTTATCCTTTATGACATGCATCTGCTAAATTTTACAGACAAAATTCCACTCATTACCCTTTCAAGAGAAGCTTCCCTGGATTGGCTGCAAAAGTAATACAATTTGAAAAATGGTGTGGCAACTAAATCATTGGATAGGCAGTGGATGGTCTAAATAGGCCACTTTTCCAATATTTCAACTATATACTCCACCTTGGATTGGCATTCATCCCCATGCATATCGGTTCAATTATTGAGTAGACGGTGGTCTAAATAGGCCACTTGTCAAATTCTTCAACTATATACTCTGCCCTGTATTGGCCTTCATCCTTATTCATGTCTATTCACACCTTTAAAACTCTGACCTCTATGTGCACTTTCCCGTGATCCTGGATGCTCAAACATCTGTTTGCCATTTGACCAGGGCCTCTGGGATGAAATGACTTTGTGATCTATACCCATGTACATCCACCTTATATCTGCAGAATTTGGGGCAGATCCAAGAAGCCAAATAGTGGATTTTCGGGCTGGCTAAAAAACATCATCTATTCAAGCCAGTAGATATAATTCTGCCTAATTTAAAATGTCTCATTTCTGTCACTTGGGATGACCATATTGACTTCATTCTGTTCAAGCCTACACAGGAATATGATCAATTTGATTTATGTTAAGTGTATCTTTTCGTCAAGGAGGAGCTGTAGGCATCCTAACCCATTAATGCAGCAAGAATAGAAAATAAGATTCAATTGATGTAGTTCTGGGTTTCTGCAATACTGTCAATGGTTTAATTGCACTAGTTAATTTGTTTTTCTATAGCAAACCACTGTTGCATCTGGAAGTTGCATTTACTCGTCACAGATCTCATCAGAACACCGATTTTTCTGGTTTTTTCTGTAGGTGCACATTTCAAGAAGTGGTGTGTCATGCAATCTAAGATAAAGTCAGGAGCTGTTAGTGAGGTTTGTATGCATAATCCTTTGCCACCTGATAAATATTTTACGTGTTTGAGTGAACTCAGTACCACCTTTTGTTGTTTCCATCTATTTTTCACCTGAACAATAGCAATATTCTGTAAGTACTATGTGTTGCATATTGCAGTATAAGAAGGAAATGGAGTCAATGATAGATGCGGCTTGCACATACCTTAGGACCAAAACTTCTGCTGGTGAATCTGATGAGGTCTCTCCTGTGCTATCATAGGATAAAGAGCCAACTGTCATGGACATCATGCCATTGTTATTTTCTTTATAAGTGTAAGTTATTAGGAACAGGTCATTCTAAAGCATGTAGAGTTACTGTTTTCCTCCTGAGAAATCTGGAACTCTGCCACTTTGTACTGCTCCACAAGCATGTCCACTACCGATGTTTATAGGTTGTATGATGCATTAGAGCCATACAGAATTTGGAGAAGGGTGACACATATGGTAGAGCTTTGTTCTGTATATTTCCTAGATGGGGCAATCACTCTCTGTTGGCACTTGGCTGTGGGCATGTTTCTCATTGAAACAACCGTGGGCATGAATCCAAGCTCCCGGCTTTGTAGATCATTTATGTTAGTATTATCGCCCTGCCTTTGATGACAAAGGAGAACCAGAGGCGTGTGCTTGCATTTGTAATGATTTTGTGTAATCTAATCAAATTGTTTTTGACAGTTTCAAATTTTTATAATTATTTGTATTTGTTACTTTATGTAATTACTTGATTATACCCAAATCATTCTATATATCCTAATTGCATCCATTTCTCCTTTGATTTTGACAAGTGAAAATAAAGATTGCATGTAAAACTTGTTATTCGTATTGCCAAATATAATATTTAACTTATGCAATCACATGTGATCATGGTTTATTTCCATTTCAAAAAAGGCGATACCATCCGAAAGAGAAAATTGCAGAAGTATTTTTTTTTATTTTAAAAAAAAATTATATAAATAAAAATTATTGATAGAAATTTCACTTCAGTCAAAGAAAGATTGATGGAGTGTTTTTTTTTATTTTTTTTCACATCCAAATGTTTACTATGTGTACATATAGTCCCGGGGGGGGGGGGGGGAAGCCCTTCCCCTAATCATCCCAAATATCTTCTCTTGTATTAGCAAAAAGAAACCCTCGACTCTAATCTCCTTCCTCCTATGATTATCCACTGGAGTAGAAACTGTATTCGGATGATAACGCCAGAGAAATGAAAAGGTGGTGCTGGGGATGTAACCATTTTCTCAGGTAAAGGATTTTTTTTTTTTTTTTTTCCTTTTTTTTTTTTTTCTGGAGGAAATGATCAAGTTTAATCAAAGATGATTGGGCAAGGCCGAGCATAACTCTAAAAGCCAAGCAGTGGTAACAGACCATTCCTTTACCTATGATAATGAAATAGCTAACCTTGCTAAGCGATCCACTACTTCATTCTATCGCCAAGGAACATACATCATTTTAAAACTCAACAGACTAGAAGACATCAATTGAATATCCTAGATGATGGGGAGAACCTGGATTGCATGATCTTCTCTACCATTGATTGCATTAACCAGCTGTTGGTTGTCTGCTTTAATAAAGTCATAACAATCACCAATAGCATGAGAAGACCAACTCGCATTCCCTTGTTTTAGCCTACCTTCCTTCCAAAATTCAGCATGTGATCTCTAAGCCTGTCTAGCAATTTTATTTGGTCACCATGTTTTCTTGGCTCTAGTTATATCATTGTGAGCCTTCCAAAGGTTCCACGTGAAAAATGTTGTTAAACTTTGAGTCCAATAATTGTGTTTTCCAACTTGCTTTCCCAACTCCCTCCATATGTGAAGCCAATCTCCAAAAATCACATGAGGTGGTAGGGAAACCCTCCTTGTTGTCTAACTTTCATACCACACTGCCCTTGCTACTTGGCAATGAAATAAAACATGCATTATGGTTTATTTTCCTTCCCCACATGATGTGCATAAGCTCGCCAACTTCACTCCCCGTCTTTGGAGACCTTCTATGGTTGCTTAAGAATGATTAGTTGCTCCATATAAAAGATTTAATCTTTGGCAAGGTGTTGACTTTCATAAATCCTTCCATTGGGCTTGATCAATCAATTCCCAGCTATGCAGAGCTGATGAGGATGTCTTCCTTTCATTTTCTTTAGCTTCTTCCTCTTCCAAAATTTAATAGGTAGCCTTAACTGAGAAAGTACCACTACCCCCCCCCCCCCCAATTTCAATTATCTTCACCAAGAAAGAGTGCTAGAGGAATTTGAAGTATGGCTTTAGCCTCATATTCTGAAAAACATTCTCTTATTACCTCTTTCTTCCATACTCTTGTCTCCTTGATCTATTAATTCTTTAACATATTGAAAAGGGCAAGATGAGTTCTCATTACCTTCCAATTTAAAACCTTTCAAAGTTGGTATCCATGTCTCCCCCCAAATTTTGATCTTGCTTCCATCTCCAGTTTTCCATACTAACCCCTTCTTGAGGACTTCTCTCCCTTCTGGTATACTTCTCCATGTCCAAGATGGTGAATTACCAAGTTTGGCCTCCAGGAAAGATTCTGATGGATAGTAGATACTCTTCATGAATTTTCCCCATTCTGACTCTATGTCTAAAAGAGTCTCCACACCACTTTACTCAATAAGGCCCTATTGTGATTCCAAGGATCTCTAAGTGCAAGACCACCTTTACACTTTGGCTAGCATAACCTCTTCCATAACATCCAATGTATGGGAGCTTTTTCTTCTGTACCACCCCAAAAGAAATTAGAGGCTTTGGCTTTTATCTTGTTATGTATTGCCTTGGGAAGCTTGAAGTGGAAAGCCACATATATAGAAACTGGTACAGCCATATATTTGAGTAGTATCTCTCTGCTTGTATGATTCAACATCTTCTTCGACTAGGAATTGTCTTTCCACTTGGTCACTAAGACAATGAAATAGTTCTACTTTTGATACTCCAAAATTAGCTCGCAATCCCAAATATTTTTGTGGACCTCCTCCATATGACACTTTGAATACCTTGGAAAACCACCTTTTAAATCTTGATGGTGTATTGGGACTAAAGCAAATGGACATTTTTTATAATTCACCTCTTAACTAGAGCCCCTACAATACTTCTCAATGCACTCCATGGTGAAAATGCTTCCCAATTTTGCTTCAGAGAACAGTATACAATCATTTGCAAACATCAAGTGGGTTAAAGGTTGTGATCTCCCTTTAATCCTGATGCCTCAAACCATATTTCTGACTCTCTAAACTCTATTATATTGGTGAGTGCCTGGGTCTGTTGTCGTATACCTCTCTCTGGAGTGATGGAAAACCTCTCTAAACCATTAATAATAAATGATTATGTTACAGATGAGAGAAGGTTAAGAATGAGACCCAGCCAAGAAGACTTGGATGCGGCGACTCTGAGCAAGTATAATTGACCACGCACGACAGATGAGGCTAGGAAGCATGAATAGTGAAGAACTAAACTAGAGTTGTGGTTGGTTGTTGACCAACAAAAAGCATGGGAGAAAGAAGAGAAATGGCTTTAGCCACCTTCCATTCAGTAATCTTACTGAATTATTCTACATACTTCCTTGTATAAGGAACTATGGGAGGAGTTCGTGTGAAGATCCGCCAAGATATTGGCGGGACCTTAAAGTGGAACTGAGCTTCTCACTAATAGAATCGTAAGCTTCATTTCATAAAACGATACTCAAATCGAGAAGCTAAAGTCCTTCGTATGATCTACAATCAGAAGTTTAGAGATTAGCAAGGAGACTCCTAGATCTCCTGACAAAATGAAAATGGATGGAAGAAAATGATGTTTCCAGCAAATTTGATCAATAATGGCACGGGAATACCAATTTAGAGCCACTTGATCGGAGTTGAGTGCTGAGAATAAAGGAAGACAATCATAGAATATGGATAAGTTTTGTATATGATAAGTCTTCACAAATATGAGGCCCTTGTGGAGAGCTTCTGCTTCCATCTGACCCAATGACTGATCCAATGGCTGCTAAACCTCTTGTGGCAAAGAAGGATGGTCCAGGGTCCCAAAAGATATGTGCCCTTTTGCCATGGAGCAAAGAGGAATCCCAGCCCCATCATATACATGTGGAAAGAATCCTAAACCGGTTCCAAGTAGAAGGCCAACGGTGATGGGTAGGGATATGCTGTTGTGGTAACAAAAGTTTTGCTATATGATGCGAAGCATGATGAAAAGATGTACTTGGTGTTGGATCAACATGATAAAGAAAAAACTGAAAAGTTGTGAGTCTTCTATATTTGACATACCTGATTGATTCAGCTTAAGAATCCTTACTATTATTAGCACTCACGATAGATAGGACTCAGTTTTGGAAATTTGATCCATGGAGAGAAGTTGCCTCCAATCTTAAGGGTGAAAACTTCCATGTGTCTCTTGCATGTCAGCAAAAAAGAAGTGTATGTACCACCAATTCCTCATGGTCCTTGCAAATGGGGCAACCTGGAGAATCTAACAAATTCTAGTTATGTAGATTCCTTGTTATACGATGAATATTATGGCCACATCTCCACATAAAAGATTTTAGTGTTGACTATACATCAAGTTTCCAAGTGAGACCCCAATGACGGTTTGGTTGAGAGCTACTTAAATGATTCTCTGATTGCAATGAATTATTTAATGCTGAAAAATAAGCAAATCTCATGGAGAATCCTTAATGGTGGGGACATGATGGGTAGTGATTGTATTGCCTCACAGTCAGACACTCCTCACTTGTGAAGAGGGAGATTCCAATGGAAAATTCTCCAATCAATGAGTTGTGCAACCCGAGTAGGCTCATTTTGTTTGGGTTGGGGGGAGGGGGATAACTGTGTGGAGAGAATGTGGTTCAGATGTTGATTGGGAACCCAGGGATCGTGGAAGATACTTGTGTCCTCTCCATTGCCAATACCTTTGATAAATTTTTTTAGCAATAGGTCACATCCCACAAGAAGACTACACTAGCCCCAAGAGCCACTTTGCTTTGTAGAGATAGAAAAGATGTGGAAAATACTTGTCTTCAAGAGGCTACCTCATAAACTTCATTAGTCATTCAAAAACCTCCAACTTTGATGAGCCCGTAAGGCCTGATTTGAAGTTGCGAAATCCTGAAAACCGAACTTGATTGCCATTTATTTTTACAAACCTTCCACTACTATAACCAAGGAACGCCTTAGCCATGATTATTGCCCCAGCAGAAATCTTGCCCCAGCAGAAATCATGGACAATAGCATTAAATTCATTACAAATTGGTAGTTGAAAGACAGATATGGCATAGGAGGTTAAACTAGACACCACTATCCTAATAAGAACCTATTTTCCCATAGGGAAGAGTAAGGGTGTCAAAACCTAACCCGAACCATTAAAACCGGACCGAACCAGCCCGTTATAGCCCGAACCGGCCCGAACGAAGCTTAATGGGCTATGTTTAGGCTGAACAACCTCAGCCCGCATTGGTTCGGGCTGGGCCAGCCCGTGTGTGGTCCATTGGCTAGAAACCAACCCAAACCAACCCGTTAAACCCCTTATAAATAAATATAATAAATTTAATTTAAATGTAAAAGGCAAGAAAACCCCCAAGTATCCATTTGTTTTCCTTAATTGTTTTGCTTGGGAATATGCAAACAACAAGTCAAACCCTTTGTCATTTGGAAAATGGACTTGGTAAATATTTAGCAAGTATATTATCATTTGAAAATCTTTAAAATGCTTTATTTTGATCCATTTTTACAAGTGTCAAGAAGGGAGAGGAGAATAAGCAGAGACAATCCATTAAAATTCATCAAGATGCCAACTTTGTTTTGTATATTAGTTCTATAATTTTATTTATTTGTAGAAAAAAAAAATTTGGCTTGAACACCCAACACAAGAGACTTTGAGAAAACTTAATGCTTATATGTGTTCACATGCTTTTGATAAATTCCACACATCAACAAGGTATTCAAAACATACCGCTAGTAAACCCGAACCCAATTCTAAACTGTTAGCCCAAACCGTTAGTCAGCCCGAACCCAAACCGCACCGGCCTGAAACCGTTATTTTCTTAATGGGCTGTGTTTGGGCTGAGTGTTTTTCAGCCCAACCCGAACTGTTAACACCCCTAGGGAAGAGAAGCTTCTCATACCAATTATATAATTTCGCCTTCATTCGGTCTATGATATGTGATAGTACTTGACGCCTGGATTTGCCAAGTGTGATTGGAAGTCCAAGGTGCAGCCCATGGGATGCTATCTTTCTGACATTTGTGATAAGGAGATAGCCTACGAGTGGCAATGAGAAGTTCCTGGTCTAAAAACAACACAAGATTTATCCACATTGACCTATTGCCCTAATACGAACTCACGTTCCTTAAGAGTGTGGATGACTAATAATGCTTCCTCATAGTCAACCTTCGTGAAGATTATGATGTCACTAGCAAACATAAGATGACTTATCCGTGGCACTCCACTACTAATTTGTGCACCAGATATCATGCTTCCCAAGGGGGGGGGGTGGAAGGAGTTGGCGAGAGAGCGCATCCTAGCAAAGTATGAAGAGATAGGGGCTAAGAGGACACCCCTGTCTTAACCCCCTCCACAGTTGGAACCAAGCCAATAATTGTACCATTCACTTTTACATGGTGCTCCACCGTTGAGACATATTGAAGGAACCAATTGAACCATTTCCCTGCAAACCCAAATTTGACAAGCTCATCACTCAAATATGACCACTCAATTTTATCATAAGCCTTACTTAGATCTAATTTGAGTGCCATCATTCCCTTCTGGGAGCAAGATGTTTTGAGATGATGTAAAGTTCATAGGCAATGTAAATATTGTCAATGATGCCATGCCTACAAACAAAGGCACTTTGAGGCAGGGCAACTATAGAGTACATGATGAGTTTCAACCTATTAGCAATGTATTTAGAAATAATTTTGTAAACAACTGTGCAAAGACTAATAATTTTGTACACAATTGGGTTATTTTTGATGGATCCTTTTGTTTGGGAATGAGAATCAGAATTGTTCTATTAAGGTTTCTTAACATGAATCCATGCTCAAAGAAGTGTTTCACAAATGTAGTACACATCCGCTTTATAAGAATGGAACACTAGATCACAATATGGAAGAAGGAACTTCTAAGCGTGTTACTAACATCGCTTTCCTTAAGACGTAATTCGCCCTCACTACAAAGGTGCTATGAAGTACTTGCGAACCGTCTCCCAGGATACAAAGAAGCCCAACTCAAAGTTGTATCTCCCAAGTTTTGCAAAGCACAAACAAGACTCAATAACAGAGAAAACTTCGGAATTTTTGTATGTCTTGCTGTTGAGAAGCTAAGGGTATTTATAGGCATTGAGGTGCCTCTTCTAAACATTTCATGACTCTGTTCATATGGGTGCACCTTTCTTTAGGGATACAAATGCCTACGTTTAGTTCTGAGCTGTCGGGTCGTTCGGTAGCACGATCTAACGGTCCAGATTAAAACATCGAATAGATATTTATGGATCTGCTTCCATTGCCCTAGATTTATCGTTGATCAAAATACATGGTACAGATCTGATCTCGGTCGAAGCGATGCAAGCGTGCAAAGTGCTAACTGTGTGCGCCATAAACGCCTAAACAGCCCATTGCTCATGCAGTGCGTGCACGGTCGATACACCTTCCTCGTTCATACATTTCACGCACATTGGCGTGTTTCATTATTATAAATCAAAGTTAATAGGTAGTACCTATTAATTAACTTGGATTTCGACATCTCGGTTTCCAATGTGGGACTATATAAAAATCACTTTCCTAAAATAAATTAAGGAAAGTTTTTCGCACTTATAAATCCAATAAAATAAAACATTTATTATTTTATTATATTAAAAATAATACAACATCTGCCGCAACTATCTCCCAGTGGAGTTGGTAAAGCTTGGCCAGCATGGCATCAATGCCTGGAGCTATATTTCCACCCATTTAAAATCTTTCTTAATTTTTGAATTAGAAAATGGTGTACATATTTTTTTATTCATTTCATCTTAAATGGACGGGTGATGGGTTCAAGAAAATTAGTACTATGGAATTTGAGGTATCAAAGAAAATAGAGAAGTAAGACCTGATATGAGCACATAAATCCTTCTCCTTCGTTATCCATTGTCTCGTTGGTGCTTTTAGCTGGCGATTCTATTACACTGCCACCAACACGCTATTGCCATATGCAAGAACTCTGTATTTTTATCTCCATGTTTCAACCAATCTTCCTTGAGCAGTAAGAGCAATAGGCTCTTCTTGCTCCATTAAGATTTTCAATTTTGTTGGAGATCTCGCTCGTCTACGTCACCAGATGGTGAAGGAGATTGCCTCAATGATGCAAAAATTACTCCCAATTTTTCTTTTTTATCAATCTCTTTCCTTGCATTTTAAAAAGCTTTGTCCCTCCATTTAGGGGGAAGCCTCCCTAATCAAAGGACCAACCTTTTTGTACTATTGAATGTAATTATTGATGACCTTCCCATTTTGACTAAAATTAAAAAAAGTTAGCTTGCGGTGAGACTTAAGAAGTGTGTGGTCTAAGCCAACCATGGCATGGCGGTGGACAACAAGATTATCAAAGGAACAATATAGATCTGCATTTCCAAAATCCTTATCCATGCTTTCTGTGAACCAGTACGAAACTTGCCTTTTATTTGACGATGAAAAGTGAGGTCCAATGAAATGCACATCCACTAGGTTGCAATTTGAAAGTTATTGGAAAAGCATCAATTTGGGAGGCAGGTTTGGGGTATCCACCCAAAATTTCATTTTGTTCCAGGACTTCATTTACATCGCCAAAGACGATCCATGTTCCCGAAATCAACGGGCCGATTTGGCAAGCACACCCATATTGTGGGTGAATCGGCACCATTTGGTTCACCATAACAACTGTGGCTTTGAAATCTGTTTTTATGGAGAGGGAAGGAATAAACTGATCAATGATATGAGAACTAGAATAAATAAATCAATGGATACATTAAAATTCCAAAGCAAAGCAATTCCTCCTGAACTAGGGCTACAACAGGGCCGGGATGAGCCGAGTTTTTGCAATCCCAACCCCAGCCCTATATATTAATCTAAGCACATTCCTGCTCTAATCCTAATTCAGGGCAAATGATTATTGTCCCTGACCCTAAGCCCTACAAGGTCAATCCAAGCCCATTCCTGCCCTGACTGGCCTTGTTCATGGCCCTAATTGGCTTTGTTCTTAACCTTGACTGGCCTTGTTCATGGCCCTGATTGGCTTTGTTCTTAACCTTGATTGGCCTTTCCCTAGCCCTATACTTGGCCCTGATTGGCCATATCCCTAGCCCTGATTGACCATATTCTTGTCCTTCTTCCTAATTCATTGAGATCAAGCATCATGGACAAAATTAGAGCCACGATTAGGGTCAAAATCAAGGTCAAGGTTAGGGCAAAAAATCAGGGATAGATAATAGGACAAGTTGGACGGGCTAAAGAGTATTCTCAAGCCCGCCCTTGGCCTAGTCAATGCCAGAATATTTTGGCTCTAACTGCCACTCTCAGGGCCAAAATCTTGAGCCCTAAGCCCGATTCGGGCTTAGGGCGGCGGGTCAAGGCCGTCAGGGCCAAACTTGCACCCCTATCTTGAATGACCAAAAAGTTCAACAGAGAAAACATACTAAAGTCACTCTCCAAATCCTTTGGCAAATTTCTTAACGAATATTATATTGGAATCTTCAAGAAATAACTATCTATTTCAGGATCTTCGGTTCAAGACTTCTTGTTTGAGAACTTCAACCCAAATAAAGAACTTGAATACATCAAATTTGAACTTAATGAAAATTTCCACACTGCAGTTTTTCGAACCATTAGTGACATCATTTCCCAATTAATGCTGTTCTGTATTCTTGGTTTAAAAACCCTAGCATTCCATTGTTCTTGCCCTGCAGAAAACATTTCATTTAATTTTTACACGCTGAACTACTCACATTGTCATCACTGCCAATCTAGACAAAAGGGGCTTGTGAAATAAATCTCCAACACCACTTTTTTATATCTCCAGCTTTATGATTCCTAAGTCTAGGTTCTTCTCGAGTAGATAATAACAGGAGGAAGGAAGAGATTAGAATTGAATAAAGTCAGGAATTTCATTTTATAAATTTACAAATAATTAAACAGAAAGAAAAAACACTCGTATTCACATATATACCTTATTTTTTCCTGCGTATGCATTGGCCAATTAGAGAACACGTTGGCCTAAGACCTTGCTTCAGTCCTGCACATTTAATGCTAATATTTTTTTGCCGTTAATTCGAAATCTTGGATTTCGATCTCGAGATTTCGATCTCGACCGTTGAATATCAATGGCCAAGATCGAAATCTCGACTGAAATTTCGGCTCCAATAATCCAAAATTATGCATGACAATCATGCGATAAATGCACGGGACTGAAGCAATTTCAGTTGGATTGGGCACTATTTGTTTTTTCCAGTGACAGCATGGTACTTTCATACACTTTTCAAGGACACGGGGCTATTATTTATTTTCATTATTACTTCCCTGAAACAAAATAGGCCTCTCTTTGACTGTTGAGAATGGTGCTGGCTGCCTTTCTCAAGCTTCTTATATAGCAAAAACTCAGATAATGAGAGGATGAAATCTCAACCACCACCCATCACCTGGTAGAACAAACTGTAATATAAATCTCAGCTTAATCCAATTTATCCATTATCTGATAACAAAAATTGTAGATTCTACATCTCATATGGCCCTGCTCAACAGGGCATGCAACTAAAATATATCTTTCAACAATGATGCTCACCCAACAAATTAGAAACTATAAATTGGACAAGATTAAAAAGAAATTATCCATCATCAGCAGAATTGGTCAATTAGAAGTTACGACCAATGGAGAGCGATGCCTTCAACCGATCAACAATATGTGGCAACTGCTGGATCCCATCATTGATTGCTTGCTCAACACATGATTCCAAGCCATCAATGGCTCCACCCTTGTTCTGTTGTAGCTTGGTTGCCTCAAACCTGTCTTGGCAAACCATCAGAGACCTCTGCAACCTTTCCTGTTCCAAAGAGGTTAAAAAAAAAAAAAATGAGCCTGTTTGCTATTAGTACAGCAAACAATTCCATGTATACTTCATTCCTAGATGAGTAGACCACACATGATAGCATTGCTAACTCTCTTTAAGTGGAAAAGCATTAAAGCACAATAAAGAGATCGGCTGGCTATCCATGGACAATATTACTTTCCCCACTCCCAATAAAGAAGAGGGGAATTACATGTCACTTATTATATCATCTAATATACCTACCATTCAAGTGAGAAGTGTGTTGATGTACTTTAAGCTCTAGGGTTGGGTACCATGATTAGTATAATTGATTTATACTTCAACAAAGTTTATTAAGTGTGTCCATTAAAGAGTACCCACCACAGGCAACACAACTAAAAGGTCTTTGAAGATATAAACGATATACTGCACCAATTTGTGATAAGAACACAGAATAACTTGATCACAGACTAATGTCACAGAATAACTTGATCACAAACTGATGTGTACATGGCTTTGATAAGCTTCGAATGCTTGTTTTTCTCATCTTAAGGACAACATTAAGGTTCTCTAGATTATTTCACACCCAATATTCCAATCCAAGGACTTATCAGACATTTCATTGCATTCATGGTTCACATGTTCCAACATTCTAGTTTCTAAAATGGAAAATGTCCTGACTAAATTTTCATCTTTTCTACTATTCCATTCCCCAAACCACACGCCCAACCTTGTCTCTCCTTTTTTTATTTTCAAAAAGTTTCTTCTATTGAGACTTTCTATTTTGTGCAACTTAGGGCTAGCTATTTATAGGGCCCCAGAACTAATGGAATTTCTATTTCTTGTTTTCCAACTGTTTCGTCTAGAAAGGCTAGTTTCAACAATTGAGATAGCTGCATGTGAGAGGCCCAAGGACGAGAGCCTACAAACCCCCAAAAAGGGGGGGGGGGAGTAAAAATTATATTTACAGCCTATTAAAACTTGTTGTGATCCTGGCTGCAATGATCTCTAGTTCAAGGCTGACTTTTGCATTGATCTCATTAAATGCTATTTGCTAAGGACTACACTCAAACCTACGGCAGTAACTATTTTGAAACATTCTGCCCAGTTGCCCAATTGACTTTGTTCGTGTTCTAATATCTTTAACTGCTAATCTTGATAGGCCTCTTTACCAGTCAAACATCAAGAATGTATCTTGTATGGTGACTTGTATGCACATTGAAGATCTCAGGTTTTGACCAGCCAAATGCAAAGATATTGTCAAAACAGGTCAAGATCAGGGGGTTCCCCAGACATCTCAAGACGATGGTTTCAACACCCAAAAGTGATTGTTTTTATTTGAATTTCTGTAGGTAGCCTATTTTTGACCTCCTTAAAACTTGCACAAATCACCAAAAAAAAAAAAAAAAAAAAACTCAAAATGCTACTTGTGGTATTGTTCTTGGACACTGACTGGAAATCACAAGAAGCACCTCATAGATTCTAACACTTATACAAATGTATGTGCAATATCATCATCCTAAAGGCAATAACACTTATTTAGCCTAATAACATTTACTTAAGATACTATTCATCAATAAGAAAATACCCCCAACTTAAATCTAATAAAAAGAGATAAAAAAAAGAAAGAGGTCAACCTAGTTCAGGAACAAACACTGAATCTTCGATGGTAGATACAATTTCCAACTTATAACGCTTAGGTTTTTGCCAAGTCTGAAAATTTGATAAACCTTAATATAGTAAAAATGTTGTTAAAAATCAAAATTTAAGTAAATCAGAAGCATTGGATTTATTTTACATGATGAAGAAAGTTAAGAAACCATATAAATTGATGGAAGGGCTTAAATAGCACTGTAGACTTATGAAAGACCAGACTTGAGGAGTTCAATATCAGTTATAAAAAAGATAGCACTATTAAGAAACCACAAAAGATAAATTTAAAATGGCACCTGAGAATTCAAGGGTTTAACAGGTAGAGAAAATTATTGAATAGAGATCCAAAAATCTAGGAATGTTTCCAATTGATTTCTGATCCACCCACTAAAACCACAAGCATACTTTGAATGACCTGCAGTTGATGAATCTGAAACCACAACTATGAACTCAAGAGAAGTAAGCCCAAATCAAAAGAGTTTTCAAATTTGGGATACCAAAAATAAATCAAGACAAGTACTTGCTTTGAAGAGTTAATGGGGAAAAGGAATGAAGAACAAGAAGAAGTGGCTAAACATCCCACTTAGCCTCGAGTGGAATCCCACCATCCACTTTTGGCTTCATACCAACATGAAACTGAACCTCATAAAATAAAGAAGATGCTCAAGCCAAAATCACATTAATCAAATTCTTGAATGAGGTTGACTGTCCTTACAAACTTATATAGAAAACTTAAAAACAGACTTAAACACCAGAAGGAAAGGTCTAAAACCAATCCTTAACTAGGTAGATAAGAAAATTGACTTCACACATGAGTGGACTAGTAGAATACCAAGATAAAACACATAATAACAATTAAGAAAAAGACATTAAGACATTTATTTCAGATGCCTTGCTTCTAGACATATTATAAGCCCATTAAATGGCTCATTACAAAACACTTAATAACAATTAAAAAATAAAGACATTAAGACATTTATCTCAGGACATATTATAAGCCCATTAAATGGCTCATTACAAAACACTTAATAACAATTAAAAAATAAAGACATTAAGACATTTATCTCAGACGCCTTGCTTCTCGACATATTATAAGCCCATTAAATGGCTCATTAAAATGAAGACACATTGGAGCAAAGGGCCAACACAAGCATAGGCCAGAATTTATAACTAATGGGATTGCAGCATTTCAAGAAACAAAGAAGACAAATTTGATCAAGCTTGTCCAGGAATCATGATGATTTCAGAATCCTAATCCAAGAACTACTAATTTCTGGTCCCTGTTCAATAAAGGATTGTAGAATAGATCCACAAGATACGAGATCTATGGATTAACAGCAAAAATAAGTTTCTGGATTAAGTAAATTCTGTATATTATATATATTTTAGAAAAATTGCAGCAGTGTTGGTAGCAAGGATTTTTATAGAGCAACAGCAATGACAATGAAGCATGATTGAAGAAAGAAATATAATACTCTTTCTCTAGTCCAACTGAAACATTACAGTGCCACTTACAAAACCTTTCAAACAGAAGTATCTTAGAATGTTGTTGCTGGAGATGCTTTTGCATCACAACTTTGGCAAGAAACTTGTCACCTGGGTGCCCTTTCCACTGTCTAAGCCATACCAAGGCAACACCATGATTTTGGCTTTCCAATGGCAAGAACTGAAATCTCAAGAACTTTTCGAGAAATGTATCAACCAAAAACTTTGAAACCTTTATGGATCTTGAGAGACCAAATTGGATAAAAGAATTCTAGCAACTTACTTGAAACTTGGCCATTTCATTCTCAACCAGATTGTTAGCAGTAAGAACTGGAACACTGCAATTTTCTACGCAACTGTTTATTTCTTCTTGCCTTCTACTCCTATCAAAGCAATTGTATGCGCAGTTGAAGTACTCTTTCTGTAAGCACCACCCAAATAAAAACTTCGATTAAAATCATAATGGTTTGGAGAAAAGGGGAAAACTGTTACTCGGAATCAGTCAGATTGATGAAATTTCCTGGCGAATGAACAAGTTATAAGAGAAAGAGAATCAAATGAGGCAATAAATTAAAAGGAACGTTATTGAGGGAGAAAACAAAACCAATGGAAAAAGATAAGAAGCTTCCCACAACACACCCCCCCCCCCCCCCCCCCAAAAAAAAAAACCCCATTCCCGAGCTGTAGATCCAAAAAATCTACAAAGCGTTGAGAACCTATAAATTAAGAGACTAGCCAAATGGGGGGAAACGAAATGAGGAGAAACAGAAAACAACCCCCAAAAAAAATAAAAAAAAGGGTGAAAACCTGTAAATTCATACAGACACTGACGAAGAGAAGCAACATCAGCAACATAAACAGATTAAAAAAAAAAGTCGGTAATATCAGATATAGTGGCGTGAGAGAGAACCTAACAATGTAAACACCAGCTGCACAGGATCCAAAACAGAATGTAACCAAGCATCAAACACACAACAAGGTATCCAGAGAGAGAAGGAGAACCGAACCTGAAGAGTAAAATTGACATGGTCTTGTACTTCAGAGAGTTGATTCTGCGCTGCTACATTCACTTCGTTAAGCTTTCGTCGCAATCTCTCTGAAACTATACGTTCCTCGGCAGCCGCTATGTGATCCATCTCCACTTTCAGGATGGGAAAACACGAACAAACAAGGGAGGGTTTTGAAGGGTTTTCAACTATTGGCCGGCCTTGTGTCTTTTATTTCTTGGTAGAAAAGTTTCTGGTTTGCTCTGCCCCCAAGTTAACTTATTTCTAAGAGAAGTCTGCAAAGCATTGTGGAAATAGGAACCCGTTGCTTGAATTTTCTTTATTTATTTGGGCAAATTACGTATAAACACATTGTGTTTGTGATCAATTATATTTACTATTTCTTAAAATAAAAAAATTAATCACAGTTGGCTCTTACTCCTAAGAATTGAAAGTTATAAATGAAAATTTCTAATGAAGTATTAAGGAGGCATTTATAAGTGATATTTTTAGAGGTAGTAGATGTAATTGATTGCAAACATGGGGTCTATATGTAATTTGTCCTATTTATTTTGAGTATTGTCAAAAGCACACTTTAGAGAGGGGAAAAATGAAAAGTCTAGATATCGTCTTCATGGTTTTGAACCGTAGTTATTTAATTTCGGATTCGGTAATTATTCGGATGGAGAATTATTCAATCAATCAATTTGTCAATTCAGTCAAAAAAGCGCAAATTAAAATTTAGATGTGAATTCGGATTCGAGAATTATTCGTTTGAGAAAAAGAAAATCAAGTAAAAGATTTGGATGTTCGAGTCGAACATAGTTGTACATAAATTAACATACACAACCAACATAGAGATTAATTATTATAAAAAAAAAAAAAAATAAAAAATAAAAAATAAAAACCATGGTTTTGGATTGTACGGGTTTAAAACATATTGTGGAAGCACAGAGAACTCAGCCTCTCGAGTCTTGGCTTTATCTATCATTCTCAAGTTGAGAATCTCAATCAATCAAGAGAGAGAATTGTTGAAAAATGTGCAAAAATCTTTTGTAGAAGGAAGAATGAAAGAATCACATTAAAGATGGAGTTTTACTGTGTGTAATGTCAAACAAATGAATCACGACCCAAACCCAAAATCTTTTGTAGAAGGAAGAATGAAAGAATCACATTAAAGATGGAGTTTTACTGTGTGTAATGTCAAACAAATGAATCACGGCCCAAACCCACCAAGGGATCAGAGCCTAAGAGTGTGTAAAAATTGTTTGCAAAATGATCAAACGGGAAAATTTGTGGAAGAAAGAAGAAGAAGAAATATTAACCCTAACATGTTTGCAAGGAAAAATCAATGGTTTTTACCTTTTTTTTTTCAAGTTGTTATTAACCCTGGCCGAATTATTTGCATATAATTCTATTCTTAAGAATTAATTGTAAATTTTATTCATATGGATAAAAGTCAAGAATTTAACCTGAATCAAAGGAAAAACACAGACTAGGGAGAATAAAATGAATATCAATTACCGAGGGCTTGGCAAAACTCTACTAGGGTCGAGTCTTTATTTGTTGTCTTCGGATTGTAACAGTCTTGAAGTGGGAAGAATCCTCAATAGATCCTACCTTGAGGTAACCAAACTCGAGGAAGCATATTCAATCGCTTGTTCGGGATTAGGCAAATTCAAGATCTTCCAAGAAGACATCATAAAGAAAGAGTTTGAGAATGAGAAGGAGAAAGCCTTGGAGAAGGCCAAGGTGTGGTAGGGTCGGGAAACCCAAGGGGGTCAACCAACAGAGCCTGATCTTCAACCCTACCATGAGAGAGTATCCTCACCTCTAGGAAGACACCATGATGAGGATGGAATCGGAAGACGGATGGACGAGTTGGAGAAAAAGCTTGAAGATCGAGATCATAATGATGACTCCAATGTTGTTGATTGAGAACCCTTCTCTAAAGAAGTTATGAGAGCATCACTTCCACCCAACTTTATTATGCTAGCATTCATTCCTTTTGAAGGTCAATCCAATCTCGAAGAACATATTAGCTACTTCGAATCCATAACAGCAGTAATTGGAAGAGAGGACGAATTGTTGTGTTGAACCTTCTCGGCCTCCCTTAAGGGCACAACCATAAAATAGTTCACCGATTTGAAGCCAAGGTCTATTCAAAATTTTGGGGAGCTCGGGAGAAAATTCATTGCCCGGTTCTAATGTGGCATTAGGAATAAGAAGATAGCAGATAGTCTCTTTGCCATCAAGCAAAGATAGAATGAGTCCATCTAAGACTACCTCTTGAGATTTGACAAAGTAAATCGAGATTGAGGAACTAGATGACACAGTGGCATACAATAGATTATGGGGAGGAATTACACACCCTCGGTTGCTAGAATCTTTACTCCAAAACAAATCTAAGACCTATGCAGCCCTACTCAAAAGGTGTCAAAAGCATGCCGCGGTCTCAGAGGTTATTGAAGTTTGACGAGAAATCACCAAGGGCAATGAGATCGAAGGTCCTAATGCAAATTCAAGACAAGAACCTCTTGAAGTGGTTGGGCAAGCTACATTCTTCACCATAGGATAGGAATATGACTAAGTACTGTCATTTCCACAAAGACAACAGTCACCACATAGACGATTGTGGGGACCTCAAGGTGGAGATTGAGAAGCTTATCCAAGAAGGACAACTCAGGAAGTATGTTTGAAGAATGGAATAATACCCAGAGAAGTCCTTGGCCAAAAAGAGGTAGAGACCAAGAAGCCGATATCAAACTCTTATGTAACTATCATCTCAGTTTCAATAAAGTACTACTTTCAGTTGACTTCAAATACTTGTGTCTTTTAACACCTCTTCATGAGGATATTTACAAGAAGGCTTGAGCCAAGAGCTTCACTTGAGCACCTCTTCAAGAGGACCCTTGCGCCTCTTCACGAGGACTCTTGCACCTATTCATGAGGACTTTAATGCCTCTTCATGAGGACTTTTGCACCTCTTCATGAAGACTTTAGCGCCTCTCAAGAGGACATTAGCACTTCTTCACGAGGATGAAGAGCTCAGTAGCTCAACCTGAGCATCTTGAACTTGAGCACCTCTTCAAGAAGACATTAGCGCCTCTTCACAAGGACGAAGAAGCTAAGTAGTTCAACTTGAGCACCTCTTCACAAGGACATTTACACCTCTCCATAAAAACTAACAAGCTGAGTAGTTCAGCCCAAGCACCCATAAACAAGGACAATAATACCTCTTAAACAAGGAGATCAAGCCTGGAAAGTTCAGCCCGAGTACAATGGCACCTCTTGGAGAACTCGATTGGGGGCTTCTCAACTTGCCAGGACAAAGTCTAGAGACAGAATTGGAGTTCAGGCATGAAAGGTTGAGCAAAGAAGAATAGAAATTCAAATAAGCACCCATGATAAAGGCACTCGGCAAAGTGAACATTCCATCTATTAGAACGAAGTTGACCGCATTGAATGGGGGGCTCATGTAGTGGTAAGGAACTGGCTTGAGTACCCCTTGGTTGCTCTATCCCATACCCCCGTCGAGGAACAAGTGAAGAGCCCTCAATGGGGGACATGCAAAGAACCCTTGTGAGGGTAGACATGAAGAACCCCTATTGGGGTAGATACAAAGAATCCCTATTGGGGTAGAAATGAAGAACCTCCCCATAGGGAAAGGTACAAAGAACTCCCCATGGGGGAAAGCACGAAGAACCCCTAGCGGGGGAAGGTACGAAGAACCCTTAATGGGGTAAGTATAAACCTTATCAGGATAAATGTGAAGAACCCATAGCCAGGAAGTACCCGGGCCAGGGAGCAAGTACTCCAAATCTGGGGAACCACAATCAAATAAGCCTCCGAAAAAAGACTAAGTCAAAGGAGCTAGTTATAGAAGTAACCACCCCAGACACCCATAAAAAGCATGGGGGAATGACTCTCCGTGTAACGGCTCCATTAGAGTCCAACAAGGGAACTCCTAACGAAAGGGAACATGCTTCTTAAAGAAACTCACGCCACTCTTCACTCAATGGGAAAAATCCACGGAGTAACCGCCTAAGAGGTAACCTCAATATAAACTCAACTCAAGAGACTCACTAGGTATGAAGAATTATCTAATACTATTTTGGTTATGCTCTAAGAACCCCTCTTAGAGTCTTCAACTGTTGTGCCTAGACTAACTTGACCATCAGAGGTGGTCCGGTCACTAGGTCAGGCCTCTTTAACTTTCATTGTAAGTGTAGGCCTATCACATACTTGGGTAACATTAAAGAAGCTCCTAAGATGTCGTCCAACTACTTGGGTGGCACAAAGAAGGTCTAGACGTAGCACTTAGCACAACGGGATGCTCTGATCCCAATCGAGCTATGCGACCTTGGCAAACTATTTTCACAATCTTTTTTTGATGCGCCCAACCCCTGCTATGGGCGCTTCCCTCCGAGCTTTCTTTGTCTACCCAAATTGGAAACCTAGCAGGTCCATCTACCAAACCTATGACTGAAACTAACTTGGAAGCCCGAAAACAAAGCAATGAAGCCCAAATCCATCAAATTCAACTTCAACTTTGGCTAGGCATTCTCATATTGTCATTCTCTCATCTAAACCAGGGTTTTTCTCCTACGCTCCCCAATCTTCCGTTCGAATTGAAAAGATACATCTAGTTGAGACCCCTCCTCATCACAGAATTCTAAAGAGAAAGGTGTCAACACCTTTTTAGCTCTTGTCTCAAATGAAAAAAAAAAAAGACGAAGAAGAAGAAGCAAAACTGAGACTAAACCATCCCTCTTCGCCCCATTCCCAATTGTTGACTTGATGTTCCCCATTTATGCATTTTAAAGTACAAGCCTATAGAGCTCATGCATCTTCTTCCGAGACATACCTTTGGGCTGTCTATGCTTAACACTCATTATGTTCGAATTTATATAATGTGAACACTTGAGATATTCATGACATTTAAATAAAATATGGATAAAATTTCTTCGAGATCTTAAGAATTTTTGTAAAATTAGAAGTACCTAATTTCTGTTATTCTCAATGAAAGGAATGTAAACCTTCCAACTTTTCAAAATTGCATCATTCCTTCGATAATCATAACTTTAAAAGTTGGGATATTTCAACTTTCAGATTTTAGTCGTTGATGTCCACAATCTTATTTTAGTAACTAAAGGGTGGTGGTCTTTTTTTTTTTTTTTTTTTTTTGTTAAAAATCTAGCCATATATTTTTAGGTTAAAATAACTTTTCATGTGGTTGGTTTTTGGATGATTTAAATCGTTAGGGTTCACCCAAAAAAAAAATAATAAAATAACAAATTGTCAATTTAGGAACTGGATTTGAAACTTTTGAATTGAAATGCATAACCATGAAAAAGAAAAAACATTGTGAGATGAGATAGTTTAATCATGGCAAAAATTAATGAAAACAATTTAGGCAAAACATAATAAATTAATAAAACTACCGCCATTCAAGGAAATTCCAAAATTAAGAGGTGATTTAAAAAGGTTTCGCAATTGGTAGGCTTTAGAGGGCATTACTTCACATTTTTATTCTACCACTTAACAACTCTAAGTAAGGGTATAATATTCATTCCTCTAACCAACCAATGGTTCTAATGGAAAATGGGATGATTGTCAATTTGGCATAATTTTGGGATGTTCTTGAAATTTCCCCCCCCCCCTCCCAAAAAAAAATTACTTTCTCTTATAAATTTTGTTATGTTGAATAAGGAAAAGTATACGTACACTTGTTGGTTTTGTGGACAATTTTACCCTCCATTGTGTCAATACCAATGTAAATATGTTTTTAACGAGTAAGAGTGTCACTACAAAGAATGCATTTTGTCAATCAGGATTTGGGCAATACCATATTCACACCCTTAATTTCCACCCTATATTCAAGACGAAGACCACCTCGAGCCACTAACATGGTGGATTATCCTAAATATATAATGGAGGAAAGTCAAAGTAATGTTATCCTCTATCCTTGAGCGGGAAAGAATTGAACTTGAATTTTGGAGATAGAGTTATCTTCTTCATGTGCCAAATATAGTTAAATTTTTTATATTTTCTTGAAGAGAAAAATACAAATACGTAAGCATGTGCCATACACATAACAACCAACATGTTAAGCTTGAGTGAAAAGTGAATACGCTATGATTGTAATAGTTGTCACAGCCCGCCCAGATGGGACATAATGAATACAATAGTACCCAATGGACCACTAATGTATTACCATAACCATGCAAGCATCACATCCACAACAAAATTTTAAACGGAAAAAAATTGATAGGACCTTTATTAACTCGCAAGTAAAGAGTTCGAATTGTTCAAATGATAGAATACGACAAGTTAGAGAATCTTGAGTTATTTTGACTCGAGGATCCTAGTTTTCATTTTGGAAATTTTCTTTTTGGTTAGTTTCCTATTCTAGTTATAATTGGTGAGCTTTATAAATAAAAATCAGTTATAGGAGACACATATGATGAGTAAGGCATCCTAGTGTTTCTCCAAACATTTTTATTCTTCTTCCTTTCTGCATTGTTGTGTTCCCTTTTCGTCTATCCTCTAGCCTACATGGTATCAAAGCCATAGGTGCTCTAGACTATCTTTCTTTCAAAATTAATAATGTTCTCACATACCTATGATTCCTAGAGACTTATCATTACTGTTTTGAAAGAGATTTAGGGCTTCGTTGAGGGGGAGACAACACCTTACATTGTGTTTTAAAAGTTTGTAGAATCAATGGAGTAAAAAGAATTAGATATCCTATTTGGATGTTGTATCATTGAGATTTGTTGGTTTCCATGGAGCACAAGAGTTTGATCATCTATTTTTGTGGATAAGTAGCTGAATTTTTCATGCATAGCTTTTGGATTTGATCTATTGAGAAGTGTTTGTTTCAAAGGATTTTCTTGAAGAAGTAAAAGAGATTATGCTTTGCAACTTGAATTATCAAGTTCCTTTACTGAGATGATCTTCTTTCTTGTTCGAATTTCAAATTTTGCTAATTTCTAAGATACCTGTAATTGATTTGGTTCTATTCTAGTTCGGTTGGCTTAAGATTATGGATCAATTTTGTTTTCCCAGGTTTGGTTCCGTTGGGTTAAAATTATGATTCTCTTAGGGCCTGTTTGGTTACACGAATCCAGAGATTTGAAATCTCTGGATTCACAAATGGTAGATTTTTACCTGTTGGTTGTGTGAATCTCTAGATTCATGAAATCTAGAGATTCACATTTTTACACTAAAAACGTGAATTTGTAGATTTATGGGTATGAGGTGAAATCCAGAGATTTCATCCATACTATCAAAGCGTTAAAGATTTGAACCATAATTCAATAAATATTCTTTTAGGATAAATTTAGAAATTTCATTCCAAAAATTCAAACTAACCAAACAGTTAATTTTACGAACCATGACTCTAGAGATTTGAAGTCTGTAGATTTGAAATCTCTAAATTTTTGAAATCTATAGACTCAAGTAACCAAACAGGCCCTTACTAATTTTATTTCTGGTTTGGTTCAAACTTGTTGGCTTGGTTCAGAGCTTGATTCTACCATCTTATTGAATGGTTTAAGTTTTGGTTCAACTTCAGTTATTTCTTGTTCCAACTTGTAAGGGTGAGTTTTATTGGGGTTGTTTTGACCTATTTCTGAGTTTGATTATTTTCTGAAAATTTATAGATGGCTGAAATTAAAAATGAAAATATAGATACCATGACTAAGGTGTTATCCTCTTCCTTCCATTAGCTTACTAAGAATAAACTTGAAGGGTTCGTAATTTTCATCAATGAAAGAAAATTGTTGGAATAGTAATTCTTGAGAGAGGATAGTAGGATCACTTGATAAAAAAAAGCCTAATACTTCAAACCCTAATTGGGAGACGGTGGATGCCTGCATTTTGGAAAAAATGTTGAATTCTATGAAGAAAAGTATTGTAGACCTTATTACCTACATTGATATAGTCAAGGAATTATGAGAATCTTTGATGATCTACATTATGGTCTAAACAATAAATCCCATATATAAGCTATCCTAGGGATTCTACAAATGATAGGAAGAGTCGGCCTTGGACCTAGTGTGAGCAACTGGCTATGATGATTTTTCTAGGGGGATTGGCAAAGGAGTTTGATTCCATAAGATCTCAAGTCCTTAGTGGTGACAAAGTGCCTACCTTATCTGACACCTTCTATAGGTTCTCCAAGTCTTTAAAGAGAACTCCCATGATACCACATCTAGTGACACATTTGCACTTGCCACTCTCACAAATAACTATGGATATCGTTCTAAAGGTATTTATGGTCACAAGGCTACTACTTGTAAAAATCCCCTACCACCTCTCAAGAGTCTATAGTACATTAGTTAGGACCTGTCATCATTGTGGTCGACCAAGCCATAGTCAAAGATTTTGTTGGAAATCCCACGAAACCCCTTAGGTTGCCATCAATGCCACTACTATAGAGACCAGATCCCCCTCCCCCCCCCAAAAAAAATAAATTTATAGATAAAACTGTGAAGATATCTATAGAAGACTTTATTCACTTTACCTAGTTTTAGGCAACCCAATCTCACCATCTGCAGCTACATTTGTATAGACAAGTAATGCAACAGTCGGCCTCTCATATGCTTCTAGGCCTTGGATCATTGATTCTAGTGCCACTGATCACATGACTGGCACCTCAAGTATCTTTTCTTCTTTCTGTTCCTCCACTTCTATGGTCAACCTTGTGAATTGTTCCCGCACCACAGTTAAAGGCACTGGAATGATTCATCTTGCCCCCCTCCCTAACCTTATCCTCTATTCTTTATTTGCTAGACTTCCCCTTTAATTTTTTGTTTACTCATAATCTTACCATTGAATATAATTGTCCTGTCACCTTTTTTCCTGGTTTCTATCTCATTTAGGATCATACGATGAAGAAGACGCTTGGTAAGGGTCATGATTCTGGAGGTTTGTATTTGTTTGACATGTTTGTTGCTTGTTCGAGCATCTCTCTACACCATTAGATTCATTGTCAATTAGGTCTCCCTCCTTGCTATGTTTAAATTTACAAGATAGTCCTTTTTAGCTTATTTCTTAGTTATAATGTGAATCATGTTAGTTTAAGAAGCTTAATCATGTGAGCTATCCACCTCGGTTTGTGAACCACTCTTCCCACCCTTCTGCTTTGGTTCATTCTTATGTATGGGATTCATGTCCTATAGTTTCTACCTTGGGTTTTATATATTTTATTACTTTTGTGAATTTGACTTCTCAAGTGTTACCTAGCTTTATTTAATGAAAAATCATTTTGAATTATTTCATATATTTTGTAATTTTGTTGTAGAAATTCATACTCAAATTGACATTATGGTTAAGATTCTTCGTAGTGATAATGCCAAAGAGGTTTTTTTTTTTTTTTTGAAGAAAAATCACCTTATGGAAGTGGCACATTTTATGCTGTTTAAGATGAAGGTGCCTAAAACTTTTGGGCCAATGCAGTCTTGATTGTTTGTTTTCTCATTAATAGTATGACGCATTTTGTTTTGAAAGGGGGAATTCCATATTCTACTTTGTTTTCTTCAGTTCCTCGGTTTGCATTATCGCCACGGGTCTTTGGGAGTGTTTGTTTGGTTTGTGATCTTTGTCCTAGGTTATCTGAATTCGATTCTAGAGCTTTGAAGTGTATGCTTTTTGGCTACTCTCACACTCAAAAAGGGTATCAATATTATTTGTTTGACTTAAAGAAATATTTTGTTTCTGCCAATGTTTCATTCTTTGAGTCCAACCTTTTTCTATTGATGTTTATGTTTCTATCCTTGATGATGATGTCCCGATCACCGTTATTCATACTATTGTATCACCAAATGTTGTTTGTTCATCAATTCTAGCTGATCAAAATAGATAGCTAAATAGAATACCAATGACATCACCGACCGGATGTTACCCTTCCTACTCCCGCATCTCCTCCAATGCCATCTTCTTTTCCAGATCCAGTGGCAAGTCCTGTCCCTATTTTATCTAACCTTGATATTTTGATTGCCCTTCACGCACTTGAAGTTTTGTTTAGTTTATAGTCTTTACTGCTATATCTTATGCTAACATATCCTCCACATCCCACACTTATTTATCTACGATTGAAAACTATCCTCTCCCTAAATTAGTTATAGAGGCCTTGTCTAGTCCAAGATGGACAACTATTATGACTGAAGAATTGTCCACATTATATGACAATCATACATGGGAATTGGGGCCTTTCCCTCCCACAAAGAAAGCCATTGGGCATTAGTGGGTGTTTGTTGTGAAAGTTAACCTTGAGCTTGCTCGAAAGCTAGACACATTGCAAAAGGATATGCCCAAGTGTATAGTGTGGATTACTTGGGGACCTTTTCTCCAGTTGCTAAGATGACATTAGTTCAGATTTTGATCTCTTTATTTGGCTGCCATGTGTCAATGGCATGTCTTTCAGCTTTATGTTAAGAATGCTTTCCCAATGATGTTCTTCACAAGGAGGTTTATACGGTGTGGGTTTATTGCTTAGGGGGAGAGTGCTATGGTGTGCCGTCTTAATAAGTCTTTAAATGGGTTGAAGCAATTGCCTCAGGAAGGTTGGTTCACTTCTACGGTGTACGTACTTTGACTAACTCATCATGATAGTCACCATTTAGTATTTTATTGTTCTTTTGCTTCGGAGGTTTGTTTCTCATCATTTTTGTTGATGACATTATTATCACTGAAGATGATCATATTAGGATTGATAAATTGAAGTTATATCTACAACAACAATTTTAGACTAAGGACTTGGGAAGACTGAAATATTTTTTTAGGTATAGAATTTTCTCAATCCCATAAGGGATTTTCTTGTAGCAACGGAAGTATGTGCATGATTCGTAGACAAAAAATGGGTTGCTTGGCTCTAAGCCTCTAGATAATCTTATGGATCCTAACCTGAAGCTTATGCCTAATGATGGAGATGTTCCTGATGATCCCGAAAGATCTTGAAGTCCAGTTGGAAAGCTGAATTACCTCATTATGATTCGACTTGATCACATTGCTTTTTTGGCGTTGTGAGTCAATTTATATCGGCCACTAGGACATCTCTGTAGGATGTTGTTCTAAGAATATTGAGGTACTTTAAGAAGGCTCCTAGTCGTGGACTACTCTACATGTATAATGGTTATAGAAGAGGTGAAGCGTTTTTTGATGTAGATTGGGCTGGATCATCGGTTGATAGGAGGTTAACCACAGGGTGTTGTACTTTGATTGGTGGTAGTCTTATGTCTTCAAAGAGTAAAAACAGACTGTTGTGGCTAGGTCAAGCAAAGAGTCTTACTATAGAACTATGGCACAGGTCGCTTGTGAATTGATATAAATCAAACACATGTTGAGAGAGCTAGGCTTTGTAATCATTCCTATATGATGGTTTGGTGTGATAATCAAGGTGCTATTCACATTGCTACTAATCCAATGTTTCGTGAACGTACAAAATATACTGAAGTTGATTATCACTTTGTTTGTGAAAAGCTACAACAATGGTTTATTTCTCAAAAGCATGTTCACGGAGGAGAATAGCTGGTGGATTTACTCAAAGTCCTTAGGGGCTGCCAAAGTTCATTATATTTGTAAAAAGTTGTGCATATTTTATCTCTATGCTCTAGCTTGAGGGGGAGTGTTTGAAGGGTAGAAAAGGGCAAGTTAGAGGATATCGAGTTACTCTAACATGAGGATCCTAGTTTCCTTTTCTGAAAATTCATGTTCTAGTTGTAATCAGAGATCTCTATAAATAAAACATCACCTGTAGGAGGCACATATGAGGAGTAAGGCCTCCTAGCCGTTCTCTAAACATTCTTCTTCTTCTTCTTCTTCCCCAATGCATTTTGGTGCTTCCCTCTTCATCTATCCTCTAACATACAGAAATGATAAAATAGCTACCCAATCCTATATGTTTGAAAGAATCCTCAAAATTACATAACTCAAAGCACTGTCTAAATAAACTCCTAACTTGACTAAACTACTAAATAACTCCAACCATCTGATACACCATTGTCTATTCAAAGGGTAGAAAGTGCTAGTTAGAGGATCCCAAGTTACTCTAAGATGAGGATCTTAGTTTCCTTTTCGGTAAGTTTCTTGTTCTAGTTGTAATCGTCGATCTCTATAATAAAACATTGGTTGTAGAAGGAACATATGATGAGTAAGGTATCCTAGCCTTTCTCTAAACATTCTTCTTCTTCTTCCTCTATGCATTCTAGTGTTTCCCTCTTTGTATATCCTCTAACCTACAATAATGATAAAATAGATATCCAATCCTATAAGTTAGAAAGAATCCTCAAAATTGCATAACTCAAAACATTGTCTGAAAAACTTCTAACTTAACTAAACTACTAAATAACTCCAAACATCTAAGCCACCAAGTGAGTCTAGTAAGTGCACAAGTAGCAAGGGTGTGATGGATCATGGGCAACATCTAACTGCATTGCAGCCACAACCCCTTCTTCCACTGCGCCCTCATGTGCTCTTAGCTCGACCAAAACTTCTACACTTGTACCAGCATCTAAAAGGGGGCACCAACCACGGAATGAGTTCCACTGAACTCGTGAGGGGCACAAGCACATCCAATGCATGAACAAGCTAAATCCTAAATGCCATATAACATGCAAGTCTTCTATTTAGTAACACACGTTTATGATAGGAATCCAATCCCCTACGGGTCCATCTTCATGATTATCATCGACCAAGGGTAATGCAATCAGTCTCCTCTCTCTCATCTTGACCCTTGGAATGAAGCTTTAGAACTAAAAGGAAATTGGCGAGACTTAGAGAGCTAAAGACCTAGAGGATCGAGGGAGACCTTCAAACCCTTGGGGAAGTGATCTGAGTGCTCTTCAGGGATAGAAAATCTATTTAGATTTCTTATAGGTGTGAATGAAGTAATTAAATTTGTAACACTATGTAAATCAAATTTCTTACGGGTTTGATGAATTAATTTAAATTTTTTTAAAGTATTCTCAGAGAAAAATTATAAATATGTAAGCATGTGCTACACACATAACAATGGGCACAACGAGTGTGAGTGATAAGTAAATATGCAACGGTCGTAATAGCTTCAGCGGGTAGGGGAAAAAAAGAATGAATAGATTTCATTTGTAAAACGACAAAAATGGATGTGATGAATTAATTTAAATTTTTTAAAGTATTCTCGGTGAAAAAATTATAATACGTAAGCATGTGCTACACACAAGATAACGAACATGGTGAGTGTGAGTGACAACTACATATGCAATGGATGTAATAGCTTCAAGTGTAGAAAATTTGTACATTTCTTATGGGTGTGAATGAAATTAATTTTATTTGTAGAAAAAAAAATACGTACATTGAGTTTCTTATAAGTGCAATGAATTAATTTGAATTCTTTTCTTATAGTTTTCTCAGAGAAAAAAATTATACATACGTAAGCATTGCTAAACACGTATGAATATGGAATGGTTGTAAAAGGTTCAAAGATAGAAAATCTGTTTAGATTTCTCATGGGTGTGAATGAATTAATTTCGTTTGTAAAATAGGAGAGTAAGTTTAAATGCTGACAGTTCTAAAAGGTAAACAATAAATGATTCCGGTGTAATGATTTAATTAAATTTTTTTTTCAGAGAAAAAATCATAAATACATAAGCACGTGCTTAAGACGTGACAACCAACATGATAACCGTGAGTGAAAAGTGAATATGGAATGGTTGTAACAGGTTCAGGGACAGAAAATCTGCTTAGATTTCTCATGGGTGTGAATGGATTAATTTCATTTGTGAAATAGGAAAGTAAGATTAAATACTCATGGTTCTAAAAGGTAACCAATAAATGATTTGGGCGTAATGATTTAATTTTTAATTTTTTTTTAATTCTCAAAGAAAAAATTATAAATACCGTGAGTGAAAAGTGAATATGGAATGGTTGTAACAGGTTCAGGAATAGAAAATCTGCTTAGATTTCTCATGGGTGTGAATGAATTTATTTCATTTGTAAAATAGGAAGTAAGATTAAATATTAATGGTTCTAAAAGGTAAATAATAAATGATTCGGGTGTGCTTTGCCAAAAGTAACGGCGTCATACTTGACGACATGGCAGTTGCCGTTTGTCTTGTTACGACGTTGTTAACGACGTCAAAGAATGATAATTGTTGGGAGAGTAGACTTTCTTTCGATGACACATCCCTTTCAATTATCTACCTCGCCTACATAATTGCACCATTTTCTCGCTGAGTTTATTGAACTTTGAAATGTCCAAAATAGTAAATTCCCGATCTGCACTCCTTTATTTGAAATTATTTTTCTGAATTCCTATACATCGTGATAGGGTTGGCTTAGACCTACTTAACCCTAGCCCAACCCTTGAGACGTAAACCTAATCCAAGCCCAAGCCAACCAGGGAACTAACATACTCTCTAACTTATACTTGGTTCTATCAAGGGTATTCTTACCCTAACCTAGTTCTAATTGGTCTTGATTGAGTTAGGTAAGGTTGGGATGAGTCTGGATCAGCTCCCCGTCTAGAGAAAACAGTGTGCTCTGCTGAAGCTTCCCCAGCACACAATAGTGGTTGGGCCCACATGAGACCTACCGAGGTCCCATCTATGATTTATTTTATTAAAATTTATAATTGGGCCTCACCACCATTGTGTGCTGGGGAAGTGTCATGGGACCACATTGTTCTCTCCGATAGAAAGTTGATCCAGACTCAGGTTGGAATGGTCTTTATGAATCCTATTTCGTCCCAAGCATCCAAATTCATTTGAGGAGAATTTAACATTTTATCGATTTTTTATAAGTGAATCAGTTGATGAGATAAGATTCTTAGTACACGTTTGGTAATACTTCCATTCTAGGATATAAGTTTGAGTATGGTTGTCCTAGGCATAAAATTGAGTCATGCTTGACCTTGCCAAGGTTAATGAATTGCTAAAATCGACCCCGAAAAACCTGATTGAGATGGGTTGGGCTAAGGGTGGGTATGGGCAAGACTAGACTATGCATTTAGTCATTGAATTTGAAAGGCTGGATGGGAGGTTTTTGGGGGGAGGGGGAAGGTTTGAACCCAACACCTCTTTGGACTTCTGGTTTCACAAAAGATGTTGCCATCATTGTGTTAGAAGTACATCCACACAGCCTAAGACTACATAGCCTTGTTTTTCTTTGTAATCAAATGTGCTGCATAATTTTACTTGTTCATATATCAACATCTTAGAATTCATTTGATATTTGAATCTGTTTGTAGTGATAGTAAAAGATGATGAATGAGTAACTTTGGAAAAGACGAGGACAAGGGTCTCTATTATTGTCAAGTTTTAATTCAGTGACTTAAGTCAACAAACTCTTACTCTCACCTCCACCAGTTATTTGAAAAGTATATAGAGATTTTTTATGCCACCAATATAGAAATACATGAAAAATTGCAAAAAAAAAAAAAAAAAAAAAACCATCATACATTAGAAGGCAATATAACCATTTTCTTTGTAATGAGAGGTTGTTGACTAATTGATCATACTTAATTGGTTGACCAGGGTCTAGCATTTAGCAGGATCTAGCCTTGGGGGATAAAATAGATGTGATGATACCTATGTCATGGGCAAGATCATTTCTAAGATTTGAAACATCATTAAACATTCAATGTATGAACAACTTGACCAACATGCAAAGCAGATGCCATTAACATATCAGGAGTTAGCACCATATGGGTCATCGATTCTCATAATTTCATTCCCAATTTAAAGAAATTTGACCTTACCAAAAAAATAATAAAATTTGTCATTTACCATTTTACCACCAAAATGTTTTTAAGGAAACTTCAAGAAAAATGAAACTAAAAACACGACGATTTAACGGATGCAACAACGGGACATCATCAATTGCCATCGATAAACGGTGCAACTAACGGAGTATCGATTACCGTCAATAAACGGAAAATAAAAGTGAAAGAATGAGGTGAAAATGAGGTGAGACTGAAAGGAATGTACAGTCCTCGGGTATAAATGGGGGATCTGGGTATGAAGGTGGAGGTGTAGAAGACGTTGGAGTCCCACATTGAGTGCTCTGTGAGATACTTGATTATTATAAGCCTCTCTCTATTAGTCCAAGTAAGCTGAGAAACTTAGAGGGCCCTTCTCGTATCTCCTTCACTCTCTTGTTTTCTTGTCCCATCTTTTATTTACTTAATCTTTGAGGTGCAATGGCAACAGAAAACACCATGGGTTCTGCCATTATTAGGCTGGAGTTGGACCCTAGAATCACTGATTCTAACCAAGGTGACTTCTGGTTTTCCTATAATTATTCTTTTGCTTTTTTTTTTTTTTTTTTTAATTAAAATTTTTTGCTCACCATTCTTTGTTTTAATCCTGCTCCTAGAAGCTAAAAAGTTCTAACTTCAATGTTTTTTTTGTTTTTTTTTTCCTTTTCTTTTTTGGATCTTCTCATTTTCTTTCAGTATGTAATCATATGATGTCTTGTGGAGTCTCGTTGAGTACTGTCTCTTTGATTGTTTAGTAGGATCTTTTATGATCCTCTCTTTTCTGATTGGTTATGTTTTACTTTTGGGTCAAGGATAAAGAACTTTTGTGGTGTTTTAGAACTTGAGATTAGATTTTGACTGTGAGGTTGGATTACAGTTCTGGGTTTTTCATATAGTTTTCCTTTCCTTTCCCTTTATGGAATTTCAAGTAATGATTTGAGCTCTTAGGATTTTTATTGCTTTCAATTGATAATTGATGAAAATGGAAGTCATTTTTTCCTTGTTATACATCCTGTTTGGTTTGGATTTCATCCCATTCATCAATGAAGAAAATGGCTTTAATTTTTCTGTTTCGATTATTTTTTGGTTTTGGTTTTGGATTTATACTTATGCAATGCTTTTATATTTTCACCTCAGCTAATGCAGTCAGCTTTCATGACGCATTATGGGACAAATGTGCTGGACCTAGCATGTATATTCCTTGCAATGGGGAGAAGGTCTTTTACTTTCCCCAAGGACATATTGAACAGGTTATGTTCTCCTTAAATTTTGATTTTTGAAAATTTGATTAATAGGATTTCTTCAATAGTTAATTTAGTTATGTTTCAAATAGCATATTTCTGATTTAATTTATTTTCTATAAATTCGTTTCTAAGTACTAAAATTTGATTTCATTTAGGTTACTTCATCAACAATTGATGAACCAGTTCTTCATGATCTTGCTCATGGAAGTCGTGCCTTTAATGTACCTTCGATGGTGCTATGCGAAGTTGTTCAAATCCTGCGAAAGGTACCCTTCTCCATGGTTCCACCAAGCTTCCAGATCTTGTTTAATTGGGTTGAAAGGGAGATCGACCTCCAATGTGTTATGAGTTTTCAACATTGGCCTGGTTTCAATCCTGTGTGTGCATGCATGCTCCTGCATGTGTTTTCAAAAGTTAAATTGGTTATAATTAATGCATTAGGATCAGGTTTTTAGGCGCAGTATCTGGTCTGTTAAATCCAAAACTGATTTTACTATGATTTTGCAGGTTGAAGCAGACACTGATGCTGTATTTGCAGATATCAAACTGCTTCCTGTAACAGAGGTACTGCCCTGGGCTTTGCTGAAATTGGTAAAGTTTTAGTTTAGTTGTATTTTTTATGCTGTTGTCTTATGTTGGTAATATTATGGATTTTTTAGCAAAAGGCACCTAATTTGGATGTTGCGGCTAGTCCTCTACCTCAAAGAACTAAAGTACGCTTCTTCTGCAAAACACTAACTGCTTCAGATAGCATACATGGAGGATTATCTATTCCAAAGAAAGATGCTGAGCAATGCCTTCCACCTCTGGTCAGTATATCCATATCTCTGTGGTTTCATCAAGATCGAACATCATTCTTTCTCCCTGGAGTCCTTTGTTCTTGAGTGTTTTCTTTCAATGGTTTTCGATAATGATGGTTAAGTAATATCTTAAATCACTTCTTGGCATAGGATATGTCCGTGGAAACCCCGTCACAGGATCTTGTGACACAGGATTTGCATGGGACAGTGTGGCACTTCCGCCATGTTTTTCGTGGTACGTATTGCATTAAAGTTCCTGCCTTTGTTATTTGTTATGCAGGTCTACTTGTTAATACAATCAAGCATTGATATTGGTACTATGCTATGGCTTATGATTGAACTCAATTTGTTTGGTTTCTCATTTATAATCACTTGGCAAATGGTTTATTATATTCTTCCATGTTTCTTCTTTCAAACCCTTCTATTGACTTCTGTCTCTTCCATCCACGGTTTCTAAAATACATGTTGTGTTGTTCATTGTAGGGAAACCAAAGCGCCACTTGTTTACCGCTGGTTGGGGTGAATTTGTCGGTGCCAAGAAACTTGTTGCAGGGGATTCTTTTATTTTTATTAGGTTGTATATCAATCTGCATGATACTTCAGTGGTCACATGGCATTTGCTTGATTTTAATAATTTCTTTGTACATACCTTCTTAGTCCATGGTTGGATTCATGTTACTGGCCTCTTTTGCAGAAGAGAAATTGGAGAACTTGGAGTAGGAGTTCGTCGGGCTCACAACACTTTGCTTTCGCCCGTCATGTCTAGATGCAGCATGAAGCTGGGTTTAAATGCTGAGGCTTCTTATGCTATTTCTACCCATAATATGTTCAGTGTTTATTACCAACCTAAGTAAGTATTAATAGTTTCTTGGAGTTCAATTTGTCAGTTTGATTGTTCTATGTGGAAGCTCAAATATTCTGACCAGTGTACTTTTATCCATGTTTACATAGAACAAATCATTCTGCATACATAATACCTTACGATAGATGCATGACATCAGCCCCGTATGCAGTTGGCATGAGGTTCAGAATGAAGGTTGAAGCTGGTGAAGCCAATCCTGCACAGCTGAGGTGAGGAAAACCATTTCATTGTGGATCTTTTATAAGCCTATTTCATCTTAATTTTTTTTTTAATGGAAGTTTTGACTGTTGGCAAACTAGACTTGCTGGTACCATTGTTGGTATAGAAGATGTGGATCCTATCATGTGGCCTGGTTCAAAGTGGCGATGTCTTAAGGTTGTTGTCTCTTCTCTTGTGCGTAGACAAACTAGAATTTTTTTGGATCAAGTGCTGAGAAGTAATTCTTTGATCTTTTTCCTTTGTTGTGTTTATGCAGGTTCAGTGGGAAGGTCAGTCTACTGCAATAACAGTATGTCCAGACAGAATATCTCCCTGGAATATTGAACCAGATATTCCGGTTGCAGCCTACGGCCCAATGCTTCCTCTTGTACCTCGATCAAAGAGGGCACATGGCAGTTTTTCAGCTTCGTCTTCCCTAGCTGGTGATGGTTAGTAACTTTGAGAGCCTCAACCCTTAAAAAGAAATTTACTTTTGCTGGTCTTGCAGACTTTACTGTTCGAGGTGCCCAACACTTCCACATTTAAGTTGCTATTGCTATCTTTCTATCAGAATGGTGTATTTCTTTTCTTTTTAATGTATCTGCTTGGAAAAGTCCAAATGGACTTTGTTTTGAACCTCCACCACCTAAAACTAGGAGACACTCAATGAAGTCAGAAGACAAAAAAGATAGAACAGGAAGGTTCTAGCTGCTATAGGAAATGCGTCATGACTCATTTTATACTTCTTGCAATGCAGCATCTTTTCAAAGTGGAAGTCGGCCACGTATGGGGCTCAATGATCATTCACTCCCAGGTTTCTCGGGTTCTGTTGGTGGTAATGTTGGAACAAGCAGGAACCAATCAAATGCACATCTCAATTCTCAGAGTTCTGGACTTCATGAATTGAGATGTCATGAACCAAGTCTAGTTACCACACCAGTAACTCTACAGACATGTAGTGGTACTGGTACTTGTATGATCTTCGGTATCAACTTCGACAGGAGCCTAGTTGCTGCATCACCATCCAGCAGGATGTCTGACCAGCTGCTGCATGCTCACCATCCCCATGTACCTCCCCAAGTAGCTTCTTCAGGGATTTTACAGTCCTTGCAGCCACCTGATTCAAATGGTGCTGGTAATACTGGAAAAGAATGCAAGAATGGTTCAATGGCCAACAAGACTTTTACCAAGGTAATTAATGTCCTGATGCAGTTTGGGTCTACATACTTATTAGCAATGCAAATTAAACTTCATAATTTTTTCCGGTTCAGGTCTTCAAATATGGTTGCACAGTTGGGCGATTAGTAGACCTCAGAAGATTTGACGGGTTTGATGGGCTTATTCATGAGCTTGATCATATGTTTTCATTCGAAGGAAAACTAGCGGAACCTGAAAGTAAATGGTGTTTAATTTTTAAGGACAATGAAGGCGATCTGAATTTGCTTCATGACTATACTTGGAGGTTAAGTATTAGGAATCCAAATAAATTATATTCCATTCTTGATATCATATAACATAAACTGGTGGTTTTTTATTCCTACAATTCTATTTTGGTGATTGCAGGGAGTTCTGTAATGTGGTTCGAAAGATTATCCTGTACCCTAAGGATGAACTACACAAGTTCGATCCAAGCTCCCTATAAATGTGTCCATATGACTGGATCTTCTTGGGTCAGAAAGGTGACGCAGAAGGATGGAGATGATAGTCGAAGTGATGAAAGTCAAGCTGATCCATGATAAGCTCCTTCACCACCGTATGTCAAGGCGAATGTGGTTACTACCTGGGTACTAGTAATCTGAAACAGCCGAAGAGAACTTGTACTGGCAAAATCACAACCGGCGAGCTTCTTCTCTGTTCTTGAAATGGAGGCTTTGGCTTTCCTCACGGGTCTGATGCAGGCGTTTGCAGATTGCCATGGCTTCTTTGAGGTGGAAATTGATTGCCAGCAGTTGGTTAAGATCATGGTAAATAAGGAAATTGGGCCCCCGGCCATTCAACCGATCATACAGGATATAAACTATGTTGCTGGAAAGTTCCCAGGCTTTAAACCCAGTTATGTATCTAGGTATTTAGTGTAATGGAAGCCATCCTAGGTAAGAAGGTGCACATGGTGACATGCCCAACTGAGTGCTCATGTTCTTCCGATTGGTTATTAGAGCTTTGCTCGGCCACATCGATCCCGAGCATGAAATAAATAAATCGAAGTTTACCAAAAAAAAAAAAAGACTGATCTTTCTATTGTTGATCCAAGATCCATAGATCGATGTTCTATCCATGTTAATGTTTTACATGATAGGCTCTTACTGTTCTCACGGATCATAACTCTAGGGATGAGAGAGAGTCTAAATAAGTAGTGAATTAGCGATTGTCTTTATTAGGATAATTTTTTTTCCCTTTGTGGATTTTTGTGATGAATGATGATGGAAGATCCAACAACATTCCTCTTCGCCCTAAGATTCGATGCAGAGAGAAACTCTCAACCGAAATCCTTATCGAAACCTTCCTTTTTTTGTTTTCTTTTGGTAGTGGTGGGGGGGGGGGGGGGGGAAGTTAGCTTGTGTTAATGTGAAAAGAATGAACTACAATCTGAAATAGACCTTGCCATTGGTTATCATCCTCCATTATAATTTAGCAAAGAGCCTCTTAGGATCCAAATGAGTATAACATAGTTTAGATATAGAAGAGTGAATCCTAGCAAGAAGTCAGCACCTGCATTCAACTTACACACATGCTGATGAAAACCACATTGGATGAATCACCACCCCAAGTCTTGAATATCATCAACGAGAGCTGCTATATACTAGGGGATACAGTATTGACCCCAAACATCGCAATGGCAACAAGAGAGTCAAAGTGAACTTGGACCAACCAGATTGACCGGTCCCGAGTGGCAGCAAGGCCTTTACGTATGGTGATTGAACAGCTCCATTTAGGTGATGTTTGACTCCTTATTGGGGTTTTGCCTATGTTTGAGGACTGTCACATCAGCCCCTAATTAGTTTTGATGATAACAAATAGAAGGCTCTGATTTCTTGCTTAAGATGTGTCTAATTAGATCAAGCCTGATGAATTAAAGTCAAGATAATGGAACCAAGGCAAGGATGATCTAGACACAAATGAGTGATATTAAGACACGAATGAGTGAAATCAATATATAAATGAATGCTAAACCCAAAACTCAATAATGAGTAGGAGTATGAGGACTTGATACTTAAAGACCATGTGAAGAACCGAAGAACCAATAAGAAGAAATAATCAAGCTCAAGAGGATTGAGTGCACTTAAGACACTACATATCCTTGTATAATTACACTCACTCATTTATCATGCTCATCATATCATTAGACTAATCTATTGTATGTTAGTTGAGTCAAATAGGATGTAAGCAAGGTGGGAAGCATCGGCGAATTTCTTCAGCCGAAATTCAGCGAAATTTGCCCAATTCGGAAGGTAATGAATCGAAGTTGGAGGCAAAACGATATTTACCAAACATTGCCGAAAATCGGCAATTTTTCAGCTAACCGGAAAAATACAGGTGAAAATTGCTGAAATTTCACTGGATATCTCTTTCTTTCATTCAAACCATCTCCATCTCTGAAATCTGCAAGAAAAAACCCATAATTCTTGTTACCTAACAAATTACAGAAGAACTTCTTTATGTTTCTCAAGTTTTCTAATCAAGAAGAAGAAGAAGAAGAAGAAGAAGAAGAAGAAGAAGAAAATGGCTCTAGTCGCACCAAAGCCTTAAAAAAATCGAAAAGATCGAAGCAGATTACAAGAAGAAAACCCGTTTGCGTTTCTTAATTTTTCTGATCAAGAAGAAGAAAAAAAAATGGCTCTGATTGTACCAAAGCCCTAAATCGCTGCTATATGATCACCGGCTTTCCGTTATCTTCTTCTCCTCCCTTGTCTTGCCTCGTTTCACTAATAGTTTACTAGATTAAATTGGTTCACTATCAATCGATCGATGAACTCTTCTTGCCTGGCTCCACCATCAACGATGAGCTTCCTCTCTGCAGTCTACAGTCGTTAGCGATTGGAGCTTCAAAAATTTACTCTCTATAGTAGCTCAGAAATCAAAACTTGGGTTCCGCGTGGTTGAGCAATAAATGGTGAGATGATGTTGAGACTTGAGGCATACTACTTGCTTTACGTGGAACTGTAGAGCAATTAATGAGATTTTTTTCAATTATCTTCACTTTTTTATTCAGATTTTTGGATGAAATTTATCGTATAAGTCTTCATTGGTTTCAGCAACCAGTGAAACGCAACATTTAAGAACTTCTTTTCCTTAGCCTCATCAATCTTCAAATAAGTAGAAGCAAACATTCATAGTATTTCTTAAAACCTTTTTCACGATATTGATAAAAAGTTGAAAAAGTCTTTTCTAGTAAGTCCTCTTCAATAATATTTCCTCCACATAATTTCATTGTGAACTAGTTCTAAAAGCTGCAGCATTGTATTTACAGTTTCAAAATCTTGCAACCTCAAGTGCATCCACTTGTAGTGAGCTCTAGGTAGGATTACTGTCTTTTGATGGTCATACCTTTCTTTCAATTTATTCCACAACTCAAGTGGATCTTACACAGTTAAATATTCAGCTTTCAACCCTTTATAGAGACGATGGTGAAGGAAAATCATGGTCTTTGTCTTATCTTTGATTGGATGCATAAAAAACTTTCACATGCATTTAATAGATGTTGTTAGATTCTATTTATATGGTTTACTTGATAGTAAAATTTTTATGAAAATCTTTGAAGGATTCAAAATGCCCTAAAATATAAAAAGTTCTTGGGAAATTTATCCAATAAGGATTCAAAGATCATTATAAGAATTAAAGCAATTAGATATATGTGGTATAATCACCATAGTGAATATTTATTAAAGGAATGATACAAAAGTTGACACAATTTGTCGTTGGGTCTTTATTAAAAAGATATGAATCTAATTTTGTTATAGTAAGTGTATATGTTGATTTAAATATCATCAAAACTCCTAAAGAACTTCCAAAAGCAATAGATTATTTTGAGAGGAAAAAAACTTGGAAAACAAAATATTGTCTTGGCTTGCAAATGAAGTATTTGACGGAATATTTGTTAGTCAATCAACTCATACAGAGGAGATTTTGAAGCAATTTTATATGGATAAAGCAAATCCATTGAGTACGTCAATGGTTGACAGATTGTTTTTTCTTTTCTTTTTTTGGCCAACAATTGTAAGATTTGTTCGACATAAATAAAGATCCACTTCGACCCCATGAAACCAATGAAAAACTTCTTGGTTTTGAATTACCATATCTCAATGCAATTGGGGGATTAATGTATCTTGCTAAGAGTACACAACCGGATATAGCATTTTTTGTAAGTCTATTAGAAAATTTTAGTTCTTGTTCAATGCAAAGACACTAGAATAGTGTTAAGCATATATTTTGATACCTTTGAGGAACTGTTGACATGGGATTATTTATTCAAATGAATGTGGACATTCAAATACTGGTTATGTAGGTGCAATATATTTATTTCATCTACGCAGAGATGGATTCCAAACAAGCAATTTATTCACAAGTAGAAGTACACCTATTTCATGGTGTTCAATGAAGTGAACTATAGTTGCCACTTCTTCAAATTATGTAAGATAATAGCGATTCATGAAGCAAGCCGACAATGTGTTTGGTTAAAAGTTGTCTACAACTTTTCACATTACTCCCTCTTCACATTGGATGTGTACCTTGGAATACCGTTAATGTGAAATCCCCCAAGATCCTAACCCAAAAATCCTTATTGTAGTCCAAAAACCCAGAATGAGGGAAGAAGGCAATTGTGGGCCATCTAGATAGAAACTATTGGGTTGGATTCCGAACCAATGAAAATAGATGGAGATGATGTTGAGTTGGGAGTTCTGTCAGAGTTTGGAAAGAGATCTAACTCGGACGTTGACGAACTTGATAGATGGATCAAGTATACTGTGATGACACATGTAGAAGGTCCCAAAAATCAAGTAGGACCCTTCTACAGTATAGAATAGGAACTAGGGGAGAGCTTGGGCTTTTAGGGCCTTGGTTTTTCTCCTGGAACAAAAAGTTCCAAGGGCTGGTTGATTGCTCTAGTTGCCCAGAGCGACCAGCTTGGTTCAGTGAAAAGAGGGCAATTTTGGAAATTTGATTTTTGAAGCCCTATTTAATGTGTGTTCTTTCTAAAACGTGTCATTATAATCTAAAGCCATCAGAGAACATCAGATATCATCATAGAACACTCTTCGAAGGTGAAAGACAGTGTGGAGAGCATCCGACTAGGTTTTCGAAAGACGATTTGCTTTCTTAAATGTTAGTATTCGTCTTCTTCGTTCTAGATCTCTTCTATGATTGATTCCTCCTATTGTCAAGACCTATTTGAAGGCTTCTAGTTATTGTATCAACCTCCTTCTTCTACCCTCTTTACTCTAGAGTGAATTCCCATTCACTATGGCTCATCCATGAATCTTTTGGATCGATTTCGGAGAATACCTAATATAGGATTCATTAGGTTTTCATTCTTTTTACTTTGTTTAATGTATAAACTATGATAGATTATGTTCTAGTATTATTTCATAATTTTTTGAGTATTTTCGGAGTAGTTTAGAACCCAATTGGGAAGCCTTATAATGATCTGAGTCAAATCTATCCATACTCGGAGGCTAGTTGATTGGCTTGATCACCTTGAGTGACCAAACCAATCAACCAGACCTTCAAAAGGTCTGGTCACCTGCTTTGGTTGTCCCAGGCAGCCACACTGACCAATCACACCCTGCAGTGTTGGCCTTTTGTTTTTCTTTTCAATGTTACACCTCTGTGGTTATTTCTAACTTGGAACCAACATGTTAATAGGACTTTTTGGGAAGCATGAACTTACTCTTTGACTTAACTTACAAAGTTTGCAAATCAATAGCAAGGTAAAGACATTCACTTGCACATAACCATTGTTATTTTCTTTGTTGTTATGAAACTTGCATATAATTTCACATGCTGCTATTTTAGGGTTTAGGAATGATGATTATGATTCTGAAATTACAAAATATAAGTGTTTAATGATGCTATTAATATAAGGATCAACATGTGACTTTATGGACTTAGATTGATTTATGAATTGGAAATGTTATTGAATCTTCTTGATATATGAATGTGATTGTGAATTGGGGAATACCTAGTTGCTTGTTTATGTCTTGAGACATCAGCGGAGGTGGTATGGGACACAATCCTCTGATGCCTCTCTGTGCTTTTCACGATTATTGGATGTCATGATTTGAAGTCTAGTGGAGTTTGGTTAAGTACCCCATCATATCACACCCTATTGGCGTGGGTATTGATGCCGAGTGACCTATGGCAACAGTGTGGGTTGGTGGGTGCTCAAGACCAGTAACCAACCTATTGGGAAATGACATGTCAGCATTTGCCATATCAGCCTTTATTGGTTTTGATGATAATAAGCATGAATTACTAATGGCTATATTGAGTTATGATGTTTTAGTTCAAGATGAGAACAAGTGGACCAACTCCAAGTCAAAGCCAAGATCATGTCAAGATAGACATGAAGATGGACATGAAGTCTAAGTCAAGATGACCATGCCAAGATGGACATGAAGATCGTTGCACAAAATCAAGTCGAAGATCAAGACTTAGGCTGAATTAGGGTTTAGGACACTCTCGCATACACATTCACGTAAATGCATCAATTATATGTAATTCATATTACTAGAGTGACCTAGGACATGTTAGTGAGGTGTACAATGCTTAGGGTTGACCAAAAAGTCCAAAAACCCAAGCCATGTCCCAGCCCCAACTTAATTAAGCAAAACAGGGCTTAGATGGTCGACTATCTGGTTTGCTATGACTGATTCCAACTCACAAAAGCTCAGACGGAATTCCGTCTGTGACAGATGACCGTCTGGTAGACAGAATTCCGTCTGGGTTTAACTAAGCCATAACGGCTAGTTTGCAACGGCTCTTTTCTAAGACGGATGACCGTCTGCCTAGACGGAATTTCGTCTAGTGTAAGAACAGCCTATAACGGCTAGTTTAACGGCTCTTTTCAGACAGACGACCGTCTGACCAGACAGATGTCCTTCTGGGCTGAAAAACAAGACAAAAATGTGTCCGTTTTCTATCTGTTGGGGATTGGGTTTTGGCACTCAAAGGTGCTCTATATAAACCCAATTTACCTCATTTGAGAGTAAGAATACTCACACTTGATCACCCACTCCCCAAGTGATCCTAAAGCTCTCAAATTGCAAGAAAGCCTTGTGCTTTGCATTTCACCTTCTCCCCAACCTTGAAGAACATACCAAGGTGTTAAAGTAAGCTTGTGGAAGTCAAGCTTGAGGTGATTGAAGGCTTTGGTGGTGCATGCATTTCATATCTTGAGCATACAACTCTTATTGCATCACACACACACAAGAGGTAAAGTGTCACACCTCTTGTTAAGGTAACATCCTTCTCTTGTAACTATTTTCAATTCTAGTCTAGGTAGATTAGAATTGGTTTTGGGTACTCTTGCCCGTGAACAAAGATTGGTTGGGTGCTCTTGCCCTAAGATAAACAAAGATTGTAAAGGGTGCTCTTGCCCCATAACAAAGATTGTAAAGGTTTTGATCTCTACCCATTGTATTGAAAGAGAATCACTAGTGGAATACTCTCTTGAGGCCAAGAGAGGAGTGGACATAGACTTGCAAAGTCGAACCACTATAAAATACTTGTCTTGTTGTTGATTGTATTGTTTAATTTCATTTGAATTTTTCAATTTACCTTGTAATTCATATAATTCATGCATTTACATGAATGTGTATGCGAGAGTGTCCTAAGCCCTAATTCAGCCTAAGTCTTGATCTTCGACTTGATCTTCGACTTGATTTTGTGCAACGATCTTCATGTCCATCTTGGCATGGTCATCTTGACTTAGACTTCATGTCCATCTTCATGTCTATCTTGGCATGATCTTGGCTTTGACTTGAGCATATGGCTTTGACTTGGAGTTGGTCCACTTGATCTCATCTTGAACTAAAACATCATAACTCAATATAGCCATTAGTAATTCATGCTTATTATCATCAAAACCAATAGAGGCTGATGTGGCAAATGCTGACATGTCATTTCGCAACAATCTCCCCCTTTTTGATGATGATAAACACATGAATGATTGGAAGATATGAATGATAATTAACAGCAAATAAACAGTCATTCATATGCATGTTATTTACATGTTTTTCCATGGTGAATTCTAATTCATGTTTGTTATCATCAAAACATAGTGAATTCAAGTTTCATGCGTGTTATCATCAAAACCAATGGAGGCTGATGTGGCAAAATGCTGATATGACATTTTCCAACACAACCCATGAGAGGACACAACCACATTGTAGGGACCATTTATTGGTAGGGTTGCATATAATAGACTTTGGATCATGGGCGCTCAAGACCAGTAACCAACCCGTGAGAGGACACAACCACATAGTGGGGGCCATTCATTGGTAGAGTTTCATATAATAGACTTTGGCTCATCGGCACTCAAGACCAGTAGCCAACCCGTGAGAGGACATGAGAGCTTTATGTCTATTATGTGTGGATGACCAATAGGGTTAAGAGAAGGCATAGTCAGAGTTGGTTGATGCCATAGATATGTTGACTCTAGTAGGGGAGGATACTAAACCAAGAGTGTGAGATGCATGAGGGGAGGTATCTGAACCTAGGTTAATGTGACTCAGTAGTTGACTTGCATTGAGCTAGGTATAATCCTGACGTGCACCAATACTCATACCAATGGTGTGGTGAGAGAGTGGTGACCTAAACCCCAGCCATGGTGATAGTCCGAGAGGAATACCTTGATGCCTTACCCATGATCTCAAAACCGGTAACCAACCTGTGAGAGGTCAGAGTGAAGAGACCTACCCAAAGGAGGTTGGTGTTCTATCTTAATGCATGTCCACTATTAGAGACTAGCATCCATTAAAGTATAGTTGCATTGTTGCATCATCTTCATGTCATGTTGCACTATGTGATGTATTGATTTAGTCTGTGATATTGGATATTTATATGTGGATTACTCGCTGAGTTCTTTTGAGCTCACCCTTCGAGAAAATTGTTGTTTTAGATGACTATGCAGGTGAAGAAGAGATCCTAAGCTCCGGTTCAGAGATATTTCCCATTTATTATACAGTTGAGGAAGCAATGGGAACTGACAGTGGCTTGTGGTATGATCACAGTACCAGTATGGAGCACTATTATTGTCACACCTCACCCGTCGGTCTCGGTTACCCGCCCGACAACCCGTGGGAGTGAACTGTCATAGAATCCACGGTCTTACCTTCAATAATAATAAATGCAAGTAATAGATAATCATGAGCAAGAATACGTGCAATAATTAATAAAAATATTACAGGAGTCCGAATACTCCAACAAAAATAATAAAGGAAAGAATCAAGGATCAAAAGAATAATGAGTTCAGATGAAGCAGTTCAAAAAAACTAAATAAGTTTCTTTCTGGCTTCTTTTTCTTTAACTAAAAACTGGTCTTCTAATTTAGCAAGGAAAGGGGTTCCCCAGTTCGTCTCCATACGATTGGCAAAATGTCGGCAACCTTGTCTCCTCCGTCCATCATTGGGTGCTATAAGCACACTCCATGCACTCGCAAGAGCTCCCACACAAGCCATCTCCATCTCCCACTAACGATGCCACATCTTCTTCATATAAAAAGGGTCTTTCATACAAATCACTTCCAACTTCCGACGTTGGGCCACCATCTGAGCAGTTTATATAATACACACAAAGAAAAGGAATGAGTTCTGACGAACTTAGTAAGGACAACATAATTCTCATCCATATGTCAACACCATCAACGATGCGTATATGATATGTATGATATGTAAAAGTATGAATGCTACTAAGATCTAACTGTGCAAGTCTCTAACAATTGACATGCTTTAAGATATACACTAGCCCTCCTCTGAGTAGGTCTAGTCACTCTGATCCCTCACGGATTGGATACCTCTGTTGGGATCCTGGGTATAGGAGTAAGTCCACACCTGTCTCACAAACCATGGTTGAGGTTTAAGTCAACACTCTCTTACCACGACCATTGGCATGAGTACTAGTGCATGTCGGGGTTTCTAATCCAATGCAAGTCATAATGGTAACACACTACATGAAGTCCAGATACATCCCCTATGGAACCAACCAACTCGATTCAGTATCCTTCGCAACCTAGGAATGAGAACCCTCACGGACTGGCTACCGCTATTGGACTCCACTCCCTAACCTTATGGTCATCCACATATTGTTGGGGCGGAAAGCTCTCATGACTCCTCACAACACCTGGTCCGCTCTTTGGACGTCCATAAGCCCAACCCTAACATATGCAACCCTACCATTATATGAACAACAGTGGACCACTAAGTCTCCACACGGACTGGTTATCGTTGCGCTGTAGGATGAAACAGAGTCACATCACCATCATCACGGGTCATCTGGCTTCAATTCCCCTACCGAAAGGGTAGTAGTATGTGGGCTACCTAGCCATGCAACTCTAGACTCTCCCTAGGTATGTCATCCAGTAGTTATGATAGTGCTGGAGACATCAGTGAGCATGTGTCCCATACCACAGCCTTCTGATATCTCAAGCCAAGATATCCCAATGGGATACCCTTTCCATCAGAACCACAATACACCAATCATCATCATACCACAATCACAATTGATAAAGTACATACAAGAATATTACAAACAACAATTATACAATAAAATCAACATGCTTATTACAGTTACAACAAGATATACAATTAAAGAATAGTAAAGAAAGACACTGATCTAGCATGTTTAAGTCATTGCATAAAGATAAGAATGTATATCCTTACCTGAATTACATAAAAGCTCTTTAAAATGCAAATAATTATAAGACTTTCAGTAGAAACAGAGGACACCTATAAACAAGGTTACAAGATCATATAAGAGTCAGGAGTCAAATTAGAGCCAAACTCAAACCTACACAGTCCCTGTGACCCAGCCGATCGCTTGGCTCAAGTGACCGCCATGAGCAACTGCCCCAAAAACAATGTGTTTTCAATCCGAAACTCAGGCTTTTGATCATCCGATTTCAATCCGATTTGGGATGATCTCAAGCCGAATTTCGAACCTAACACATCCATAACCAAGGGGTAACACGCAACCCTAAAATTAACGCATATCTATCACCCAAAATCCTCCCCTTGATTAAATCCATCCTTTTCACGAAAGCAATGTTTCGTTTTCGGATAGGATCTCATCAAGAGCATTAAAAAGAGGATACTACAATAAGAGGATCATGAACAACCAAAGAGGGAACTACACTACACTATTCAATAGCTGAAGAAAGAGACTGAGTGAATGGGGATTCACTTACCTCAACCATACCAGCAAGAATAGGAGCTAGGGAAAAGGTTCCAGATCACCAACAACACTTCGCCCACCTTCCAACATGTCTCCACTGCCTCCTAACCACCAAAAACAGCACTCCCGAATATAATATTTGTTAATTGGGCAAGGGTTGCTATTTATAGAGGTCTGGGGGGAAATTAGGGTAAAACCCCGCAACCAGGACTAGGTGGTCGCTTGGTTCAATCAACCGCCTCAAGCAACCACCCCCTAGTATATTGCTATACAAGGGTGTTTTGCTCAAGGGGTTGAAACCCAAACACAATCTAACCCTAATCAACACATGGGAGAGGTCTTACCTTCATTCCTGACATCTCCAGAAACCACTTGCCTTCCAGAGATCCAACTTCCAAGTAAGGCAGGTTCATCATCAAGAGAATCCAGATCCATGGGTTCTGGGCATGGATCATGGACTTCTATCCGGACACTCCACAAATTAACCTGACTAAACCTTTGGGTTCTCGGACCTGCAATGCAGATCCCGGGTTAGAAATACGGGGGTTGTTACAATTATGGCTCTAATTAACAATGATAGGAGATGCCTCATTCACCGGTGGAACTACGAGCTGGAAATTAATCCTAAGATGCAGGTGTACATACGATTGGACAATAGGAAATCTTGACTTTTCTTTTCCTTTCCAATTATTTACTTTAGTTTTGTCATCACTTCCCCCACTCTGATTTGGTTTTGAGATCCTTCTAAGATCCTTCTTACTTGATATATTTATTAATATTGTGACATTGATTTATTCTTGCTCATGATTGGACTATTGTGTGGAATGGTTGGTGATTGTCTACCAACTGATTTGTGGAGCTATGGATCACACCCTCTAGTTGGGTGGATGTGACAATTAATCTCAGGCAAGCTCAAGAAAAAGCATTGTTTTACCTTGACACAAAGAGTGAATAATAGGTTACAAAGTTGGTGATCTCAACCTGCTCTCTAAGGTGGGTTGAATAGTGTTGATCCAATCTACCTTCACAACATTACCCACTTACTACATCTCATGCTTCAAACTCCCCTCATTAGTGATTTACATAATGGAACAAGCATCTAGATCTTTCTTCTGGTCTTCAAGGTCAAAGTGAAAGGTACATACCATTGACTGTGCCATTATCTGTTCACTAAAGCTTCAAGGAGGTTTAAACATTAAGAATTTGCGAAAACTAAACTTGGCTCTTTTGTCTCGGAAGGCATGGGAATTGGTACAACCCACCTCTTCTCTTTGGAGTAAGATAATGAAATGAAATATTCAACTCAAGTTTCCTTGAAGCTATTGTATGATCTACAACCTCGTGGGGATGGAAATCTTTGCTATAGACCCTTAGATCCCAAATGTAATAATGGATAAAGGAAGCTTTCCATTTGCAACTTTGGCTCCAGCAATGGTGTTCGATTTTATTTATCCTATCTCTTGAAGAGGGGATCTCTCGCTGGTACATAAATGGTGGTTCCTAGAGGTGGCACAAATCATCATTAACATTCCACTTCCTTCCCAACCTACTAAAGATCGAATAATATGGAAACTCACCGCTTCAAGAGCATTTACAGTCAAATATGCATATGATCTACAAGAGTCCATGAAAAGAATAGGAAGTTTATGTGAAACATATTTTTCCACAATGTTAGTTCACTTCCAAAGTGCGGAGCAAATTAGCTCTCCCAACCATGAACTAGATGGTTAATCTCCAAACTCATCTAAGGACAATTCTACAACAACACACTCATTCGAGTCTCAGACATCAACAAGGAACTAAGTCTAAGAATTCTCATCACCATTTGCAATTGCAGTTGTGATGCTTATACACTTCATTGATTGATAATCTAGCACTTCCCATGCTGACACAAGCAGCAACTACCATAGTTAGATCCTAAAGATTGCTACTTGATGAAAGCGTACAACTTACAACACAGAGGCATGAAATAGTTCAGTAGCTACATTGGTACCACCAAAGCATCCTTTTATAAAGGTGAATGTTGATGGATCATCCTTTGCAAAGAAGCATCTCATAGGTTTTTGAGGAGTAGCTAGAGACACTTAAGGTCATTTCCTATTAGCATTTGGAGAAGGCTATGTTTATCAAGACTCTATAGTAGCTGAAGCTCTAGCCATTAGAAAAACTCTCCACTAGTGTTCTAATCTAGCCTTTTCACATGTGCATATTGAGAGTGACAATCAAGCCTTAATTGATATGCTCACAAAGTCCACATAAAAACCCTGGAAGGTGTTTCATATATTGAAAGATGTATGAGATAAGATGGCTACTTTCACAAGGATCTTCTTGCCCCATGTTCATTGAGAAGTGAGTTTTCTAGTGGACTCAATCACTAAGTAGGCAGCATTAACCCATATATGCTATCTTTCCTTCTAAGCCCCAACTTGTTCAGTGTGGCCTCTTTTTTTAGATACGTTAGGTTGTACAATCCCTTGGGGCTTTTCCCTTCTCTAAAAAATAAATCAAATCTGCTTCACAAAATAAAAAAAAAACCCAACACATCTAAGAAACATGTGGTCTTCCATTAGAAAAACAAGTTTCAACAATATTATATGAAGATAATATTGTATGCATATCTCAATTGAAGTGAGAATAAATCAAAGGACATAAAACAAAACATATTTCACCAAAATTATTCTTCATTCATAATCTTCAACTAAATGGTAAAATCGATGTTTTACAAATTCATTCAAGTGGCAATTTGGCAAATTTATTTACCAAAGCATTGTCTACTTCAAATTTTGAGAAGTTGGTATATAAGATTAGGATGCATAGACTCAAAGATATTCAATGATGTTACCATAAGAGGGAGTGAATACATCCTACATTCTTTTTCCTTTTACCAAGGTTTTTCCTTTTACTAAGGTTTTGTCCCACTGGATTTTCCTAGTAAGAATTTTAACGAGACAATTAACAAACGGATTATTTAGAAATGTATACTTTTTTCTTTCACTAAAATTTTTTCCATAGGATTTTTTCTTAATAAGGTTTATTCAATATATATTATCTATTGATGGACATCTAATGGGGGATTGTTATAAATAATATTGATCATGGATGCCCATAACCCCCAAAAGAACAAATACCAAAATGTGTAACTTCTAATTGAAGATCTTTGTCATCTTAGCATGCAATCTTGGTGATCCACATTTCTATATTAACTAAAGATGACACCCACCTCAATTGACAATATTGGCAATCAATATTTTCATTTTGTGCACCTTTTATCATGGGCAACAATCTATCATTCCATACCAAGAGCATTCTACTGTGTGCAAAAATTGTATACTTGTATTTTTATGTAGACTTTGATATTTCCATGTCAAAGAATATATTGTAATATTTTTATTTCTAGCCCGACAGAGGACCTGAGACAGACACGTCGGAGGCAACAGGAGCGGAACCCAGCAAAGAAGGCACCACACAAGAGCAAGAATTCCCCCCCACCCCACGGCTCCGTGACTGTAGAATAGGTTGTAATAGAGGTTTCTCTTTTCAATAAATCATTCTCCTCTTACCAAAAAATTAATAAATAAGTAAAAGATGCACACAATACAATGCAGTTGAGAGATTATTTTCATCTTGTCCTAATTTTATTTCTAATCTTTACTATATTTTTTTCTAGTTATCCTTTAGTTTTATTACATGATTCATATTTTTCTATTGACTTAGTAATTGTGAGATTTGTCACTACTCAAAACAATATTGTTTAGCTTTTGATAATCTATTAGTTCTGCACATTATTTTAAACTAATTCAATATGAGCAATTCCTTGTTGATTGATTCCAAGGATGGATTTAAGTATTTTGTTACATCTATAAATGACAAATCATGGGCTACTTGGTTATATGTGTCAACCTCAAAGAATGAAGTTCTTATAGTATTTCAAGAATTTTATCATATGATTTTCCACAATACAATGTTAGAGCAAAAGTTTTACATATTGCCAATGGGACTGAATAGTACAGCAAGCCATTTATAAAGTTTCTTAAAGGCCATTGCATCCTTCATCGATCATCATGTGGAGTCGTTGAATATAAGAATTGTCATATACTTGAAGTAACTTGTGCACTCTTGTTTCCTACCAACACCCTAACCATATATTGGGGTTTGCTGTCCTTACAAATTGCTATTTGAATAATAAGTAACCTAGTAAAGTGCTTGACTTTAAATTGCTTTTGGAGGTCGTATTTGGTAGACCTATTAATTTCTTTCATCTTTAGATTTTTAGTAGCACTTGTTATGTTTACTCTCAACCAAGTGCCAAGTTTGATTCCCATGCCTTTAAATGCATGTTTTTGGGTTACTTTAATGGTAAAAAGGTTATAAATGTTTTAATCCTATCAATCGAGAATTACTTATATTTGTGATGCTTCCTTTGATGAAGTTCACATATTTTTTTCCCCCAAGATTCAAATTCAAGGGGACACTACCAACAATGTTTGTCATGATTACAACGAATTCATCATGGAATTTTCCCCTGCAATTCCTCTCTGTTATAAAGCCACCATTGGGACTAGTTCCTCCAAGAAGATCAAACTGCATCCCTACATCATCTATTTTTTTTTTTTTTGGTCTAATCCCTACATCATCTATCAAGGTACTAGAACCACTCTGTTGCAAATTTGATCCATGCTTTCACATGTGTACAATAATTATGTTTCACCTTTGTCCAAGTTGGTTTTAGAGGATATCTTCATGCCAACTTTGAGGGGGTAGTATTGGAGAGACTATTGTTCAAGAAGAGTCCTATTAGAACTCAACTTCCTAATTTAATGAGGAACAAAACAAATATGGTTGTATTTGCTTCTAACTTTGAGTTATCTTCATATTGTATTGATTATAAAAAGCTAATTGAACACCCTCGTTAGTAACTTGATGAAATGAAAGATTTGATACTATGGACATAGGTTCTCTACATTGGAAGCTGAACCATGTAAATCTTGCTTTGCTTTGTTGTTTTTGCTCTCCTTGTTCTTAATTGTATGAGAGGGTAAGTTTCAACATTAGGATTCTAGAAAACTAGCATTTCCAATCTAAGGCCAGCCAAGCATGCTCCAATCAGCCTTGTTGATCTATAAAGCTCAATATAATGATGGAAATGATAAATTAACTTGGGATAATTACTATTGGTCCCCTGTACTTTGATTTTATTACTATTGTATCCCCTGTACTTTTCAAAATTATTAATCCAACCTTCAACTTTATCTATAATTACTATTGCCCCCTACCGTTAAGTTTCGTTAGTTAACTGATGATGTGGCATCTTTATATTTTCTCAAAAACCCTAAAATACCATTATACTTATCTCTTTACTTATTTACCATTTGTCAAGTTACAGTAGTACCCTTAATTAACTGTGGACAAAAAAAATAACTATAATCCGTTTTATTCAAAAAAAAAAAAAAAAAACCACCAAATAAAGAATAATGATTGAATAAAACTCAAATAGAAACCAAAGAGGAAGGAAAATCGAATTCAATTCAAATTGGAAACTGAATATCACCTAAATTTTTTTCAAAATAAATGAAATTTAGTGAGGGTGGGAAATCAAATTGGATTTGGATTTTGTTCATTTCTTTAATTCAAAATAAATGAAGTTTAGTGAAGGTGGGAAACCAAATCGGATTTGGATTTTGCCCATTTCATTAATTCAAAATAAATGAAGTTTAAGGTAAAATTGACATTTAATATGGTTTTATAAATGGGGTAACATTGTCTTTTGATTTCTTAATTTTAATGAAGGGCAAATTAGACATTACATATTCAAACTTAACAGTAACTTAACACCGTTATAAGGAAGGGGGGCAACAATAATTTCATAAAGAACAAGACTTTATTAATAATAAAAGGGGGCCTTTGTAGTTTAATTTATTACTAATAAAACCCACGAATCGGCCCCCTTCCATATAATGGTGTTAAGTTGCCGTTAAATTTAAATATGTAATGTCTAATTTGCCCTTCATTAAAATTAAGAAATCAAAAGACGATGCTATCCCATTTATAAAACCAGATTAAATGTCAATTTTACCCTAAATTTCATTTATTTTGAATTAATGGAATGGGCAAATCCAAATTCGATTTGGTTTTCCACCTTCACAAAACTTCATCTATTTTGATTAAAGAAATGAACAAATCCAAATCCAATGTGGTTTCCCACCTTCACTAAACTTCATGTATGGTTGATTAAAGAAATGAACAAAGCCAAATCCAATTGGGTTCCCACCCTCACTAAACTTCATTTATTTGGGAAAAAAATTTAGGTGATGTTCTAATTTCCAATTTAAGTTGTATTCCTCTTACAAGATCCAATTACTTCCGTAACTTGACAAAGGGAAATAAGTAAAGAGAGGGTATTTTGGGGTTTTGAAAATATAAAGATGTCACACATCAGAACTAATGGAACTTAATGGAGGGGGGCATAGTAATTAAGACAAAGTTGAAGGTTGGATTAGTAATTTTGAATCGAGGGGGATACATTAGTAATAAAATCAAAGTACAGGGGGCCAATAGTAATTATCCCATAATAAAATCAAACTACAGGGCAACAATAATTATCCCAATTAAGTTTCATCTTTAGAGATATCTAATATAATTATTATATTTGCCCTTGTGTTTCTTCAAATTTTGAATGGTTGTTGTTGGGATCGGAACAAAAGTTGTATAAAGATCCAACTCCAAAGGGGAGCGAAAAACTCAATCGGCGGCAAATATAAAAAGCCCTTGAAGATGTAAAGCAAGAAAAAGAAAAAAAAAAAAAAAAAAAAAAAAAAGAAGAAGTTGTATTCGATGTTTCATCAAAGCTTTTTGGGGAAGACCGAAGACGTGATACGAGGTGCACTCACTCTACATCATCATCCTCTGCTACAGGGTTGGTGGACTTGATATTGTGAACTCTATATATGGCAACTCATGTTTACTCTTCGTTCTAAGGGTGTGGGTGTGCATTGTTAGGATTTTCATCCAATACCAATACACACAAATGTGTTCACTTTCTTCGATCTAGTGTCACTTTAACTTAGAGTTTGAATTTCATAATTGAATTATTAGTATTGGTAATTTAAGACAAGAAAACCTTTTTTAAGATCCCCATCTAGAGGGATCTTGCTTGGTCTTGCGTTTGATGTGGTGGTGCTTATGGCGTCCACCACGCCACATGAATTCTACTAAATTTAAGCCGCACAAAACTTGGTTCGGTTCATTTTAAAGAAAAATTGTTTTTCTTCATTTAAGTTGATTACATGTGTACATAGTGTTTGAGCAGTTAGAACTTAATGGAATCCACATAGCATGCATCTAACAATGAGCACCACAGACAACATAACGTCAAACATACTACCCAAGTAAAATTCTCAATAGAATCAACAACTTATCAATTTGAACTTGATGCCCATCATCACTTGTTTTTTTTTGGTCAAAAGTTCAACATTTCATTTATAAACTTGAAAGGAAATACAGATAAAAACACCAAACAAAAGAAGGAAAAAAAACCAAAACTAAGGGATGGGTCGAGCCCAATAAACCCCTAGAATACTGGTTGTGACAACCACAGAGCTAGACAAACAAATTGGATATGATATACATATCCACCATCACCGCCTGCGGAGACACACCACAAAGGCGGACACTGATGCAGACAAAAACACGCCACAAGGGCTTACCCATCATCACTTGTTACTTCTATGAAACTAATGCTTGGCATATGAGAGCAAAAGATTGGACCTCTTTTCTATTGGTAAACAAACATAAGGCCTTTAATGAATACCACATACCATCCATTGTCACTTTACCAAAATATGAAAAGAAACAAAAATAAAAAAAATGTACCTGAACACCTTAGTTACCCATAACTGTTTTTATGCCAATACAAGTTTCTTCTATTGGTGAGAGTCGTGAGACCAACACCACTTAATGAATGAGTCTTCGATTTGATTCTTGAGGATGGATCGCCCTTGTAGCAAAGACAAAATGTATTATTTTTGTTGAAAACCAACGGTCCAGATATAAAGTAAAACGTAGGACCAATCACAACCCTTCGCATTGAGTTTAAATTGTTGAAGGGTTGTACGGTCATTGTCACCGACGGCCGTCCAGTTTGAGTTAGGGTTTAGCGTTCTCTGGCTATTTAAAGGCGGCCTCTCACAAAGGTGAAAGCATTCTTTTTCGTTTTCGTTTTCCTTCGTTCTTCGTCTCCGATTATTTTCTAGGGTTAAGATTTGTTCTTCCATTTCCTATCTGTTTTGTCGATGTTGATCTTCGTTAGCCCTTTGTTCATTCGAATAGAGACTCTGGTTTTTTTGTCTGTGATCGATTTTTTCTTATGGTAGGTTGGTTACTGAAAAATTGCTTCAAAAGTATTTATTTTGTTGATTCAAGAAATGATAAAGTTAGGAAGCCAATTTGCAGAGCAAAGTCGTCGAATTATAAAGATGACGCAACTTTGCATTGAAGGTTGGCAAAATTGAAAAGCGGTTCTCCGTGCCTATCAAATCTCAATTGGTTTTGTTACGGCCTCGAACAAGTCGCTACATTCCATTAAATTCATACTTCTTTTCTATCTTTTCCTGTCTCTGTTTATTTATGCAGATTCGGTGTTTGAATCTAGAACTTCTAAACCTAAAGGAAAAAAGCAGGGGCTTGTTGCCTTTGTGAATAAGCCTCTCGTAAACTTTAGGGAAATTGATTACATCGTTATTGGGTGAACCTCTGTGTTTTTTTCTTGTAACAGAAGGTTCAGTAAATGATGCTACATATTAACAATTTCTGCCATTTAAGAACTTGGAAGGATTCTGTTAGTTCACTTGGCAAATGTCAAAAACTCGTGATTTAGGGCGATGACTGCAGTTTTCCTTGGCTGCTGTCGACCTATCCCTTGTGTAAATGAAAAATTCAAGTTTGAGAATCTCAGGATATTGAAGATGAAAGTTAGGTTTGATCTGATTAATATTTGTAACTAGGAATTGTGGACCTAGTTGGGATGATTGATTTGCCTTTTTTCAGATAACCATGCCATGTTTGAATCTCTGAGGGGTGCCAGTGATGATGATGTTTGAAACATTGCCTACATTGTTTGATGGGTGGAAGTCTTCCATCTGTTATGAAATTCTCTTACAATCATCTGAGGCTTATTCCCTTTTTTTCAAGGGAAAAAGAAGAAACCCATGTTTGTTATATTGTACAGCATGCAAAGAAATCAGAAGATGGGAAGAACAGAGACCCAAGAGATTGAACCAGATGACATTCACTAACTGAAATTAGAGAGCATTCACAATTGCTCTGTACATGGGTTTCACCAGGAAGAAATTGCCTACTCGTAAAGGGGATCTCAGTCAGAATAGTTCCTGCCTCTTAAGAAGTTTGGAGGAAAATTAATTGCTTTGCTTCGAGGACCATAGATAACCTTCAAGAAAAGATACGAACTTCAAAGGAATTAATTCTATAAGCAGCCAAAGAGAATAAGAGATCTGAAGAGAGATTAATGGAGTGAAATTCTGGTATATACCAGATTTTCCTTTTTTTCATCAAATTCTGGAATAGAAGAGTCTACTTTACAAGGGGGAAAACAAAAAGAATAAAAGAGTCTACAATTAAAGGTTGTGGAAATAACCACAATTTAGAAGGGGAATACACACAACTTCCACGAGGAAGATGGCAAAGTTACTCTCAGTCTATTTACAAAATTAGACTTTATACTGTCAAAATGTGTACAGAAGTTCAAGATCTCCTCTGCTGGTCTGGAATTTAGCCTGCCCAAAGTGTTGAAACAGCAGCAAGTAACTCAAGGCAGTGGAAAGAAAAGTCCAATTAAATCCCATCGTTGTAGCTTCTAATTCAAGAGCTGAAGTTGAGAAACCCTGTGAGACCGCTGATTTGGCTGCCAAGAAAGAACCACTATGATCATACAATTGTGTCCACAAAGTTTTGATGACTAGTCTCAATAAGCATACATGAAAAGTCTGTGGTGGCTGAGATTGATTTCCTGCTCCTTGGTTTGCTGTCTAGAAACTTCTACGGAGTTCAATGAGGTCAAAAGAGATGTTGATGCTTTAATTTCTGCTAGTAACCTTGAGATTTTTTGCTTGGATTTATTGGGTGAGGGGATTTCTCCTCTGAATAGTGCAGGATTTCTTTTCTTCCGTATGATCCAACACGGTATTTCCACTTGAGTGAAAAAATAAACCAACATCCTTCTTCCAATTAAGGAACATCTACTGATTTTCATTTTACCCAGGTTTTCCTCCATTATGAGTGCTCGGTTTCCTGCTTTTGTGGGCGTTTTTTCCCCAGATTGAGAGTTCTCTAGCTGATTTTTTCTGTTCAGTTTTTTGTCTTTAGAGCTTGGAGTTTTGGGTGTTGTTTTACTATCATGGCTTCTGTTGGAAGCAGGGTCAGATCCACCAGGAGCAGAGATAGGGGAAGACCACGACCACCTAATAGGAATGATGATAGGAACTACAATGAATTAGTTCTATCCAACGATGATGGCCTGGACGTAGACAAACTGGTGGAAGAAGCAGCACAAACCTGAGGGTTAATACGTTAGTGGTCAAGGTATTAGCAGGCAAACGTTATAGCGCACAAGCGGTGTATGAAGGGCTTCTGAGGCTGTGGAATACAGTGTTGCCGGTGCTTATTAAGTCCAATGCAAGAAGACATGTTCATGTTCCAGTTTAAACACCAAGTACGACCTCTTCAATGTGATTGAAGAGTTCCCTTGGTCGGTCTTGGGTAACTTGTTGGTGTTGGAGCCTTGGAGAGCAGACGAACAGTGGGGGTTTAACAAGGTGGACATTTGGATTCAATTCCATGAAATGCCTTCGGATTTATTTCATCTTGAGTTTGGCTTCCAACTAGGAAAAAAAAATGGAAGAACCGGGGCTAGGAATGCCGATTCGAGGCAAAAAAATCGGCAAATGGGTACAATATTTTAGATGCAAGGTCACAATAGATCAAAGAAGACCACTAAGAAATCACATATCAACAAGAAGACGTGATGACACACAAGCAATCGTTTAGTTGAGGTATGAGAAATTACCCTTGTTTTGCTATCTCTCTGGTGTTTTGGGACACGAAGAATCATGCTGTAGTTTATGGTTTGTTGAGCATGGAGTTGCAGGGCCACATCTGAGAGGAACAATTCGTGGCATATGGCCTGGGGGCAATGTGGGACAACATATACTTGGAGCAATGTGGCCTTTTAGACGTGGGGGCATATGGGACAACATATACTTTGGAGCAATAAGAGGCTTGGCAAGGATAACATTAGAGTGAGGCTTCATAGGGTTCTTGTTAATGCGGAATGGATGGTGGCATTCCTAGAAGCAGCTGCATTTGGGAAATTGCTTGTTCATCAAATCATGCTCCCTTGATAATTGATGCACAGTAGAGGCAACCAAAGGATTTAGACCATTTAGATCTGAATCAAAGTGGCTCGAGAACCCCTCATGTGAAGAGACTATTAAATAGGCTTTGCGTAGGGGTGAGGGTCAACCTTTCCTGCTTCAAAAATAAACCTTATGCTAAGAAGACCTAAAGAAGTGGAACAAAGAGGTGTTTGGAAATTTGCAAAAAAAGATTGAGGAAATTAAAAAATAGTTAGCATACTTGCAAGGTCTACCGGCACAAAGAAATAGGCAAGGGGAGGAGAATGTGCTTGTAGAGGAATTAGAAAATCTCTTTAGTTGTGAAGAGACCAATGTGAAGAAAAAAAAGACTAGAATCCAATGGTTTCAAGAAGGGGGAAAAATACAACTTTCTTCCATGCTAGTACCATCAATTGGAGAAGGCATAATAGAGTTCTCAAGAAAAGAAATGATGGCTGCACTTGGTGTGAGGATTAGGAAGTTATATATGATGTCTTCTTTGAGTAATATTCTTCTCTCTTTACATTAGAGGAGGTGGAGGACAGTGACTTAGAGGCTGCCCTTTATGGCATTCAACCGGTGCTCATAGTCCAACACCGACATGATCTTACCAAGGATCTTTTGCTAGAAGAGATCAAAGAAGCCTTATTTGTTGATATGAGCCCCCTCAAAAGTCCAGGTTTTGATGGTTTTCCCCTCTTTTCTTTTAAAGATTTTGGGATCTAATCTATATAGACCACTCTAACTTTGTAGCACACTTATTCTCTATAGGTGAGGTTCTTGAAGGAAGCAATGAGACGCTTGTATGCCTCATTCCTAAAAAAGATAGCCAGGAGAAAGTAGAGGATTTTAGACCGATCAATCTCTGTGGTGTGGCCATTAAGGTGGTGACTAAAATCATCGCCAAGATATTTCATGACATCCTTCTGATGGTAGTCCCTTATGTTCAATCAGCCTTTGTCAAAGGAAGAGTCATCTCTGACAATGTGTTTAAAGCTCATGAGGCATTCCATTAACTAAAGAAGATGAAAAAAAGGGAAGAAATTCTTAGTGGCAATCAAGCTTGACATGAAGAGGGCATATGATAGGGTTGAATGGCAATTCCTTGCTTCCATTCTTACAAGATTAGGCTTTGGGGTGAAGATGGTAGATATGATCATGACCCTAATTTCTTCAATCACCTACACATTTCTCATTAATGGTGGAAAACACTTGTCAATCACACCGGAGCATGGCATTAGACAAGGCAATCCCCTCTCCTTGGCTTTATTTGTCTTTTGTTCTCTTGGCTTATCTAATATAATTGCACAAAGTGAGGGAGGTGGTTTGGTGAAAGGTATTAAAATCAAAGAAATGACAACTGCTATATCACACCTTATGTTTGCTGATAATTAAATATTGTTTTTGAAAGCTAGATTAAATAGTATCTATTCCCTCAGAGGGTGTGTGCTCCTATATTGCAAACCATCAAGTCAAGCTATTAACATTGCCAAATCATTTATGTTTTTTAGCCCAAACACACTATCAAGAGTGAAGATATGGTTTTCTAAAATCTTTAAGGTGAAGTATGGAGATGGCCCTTCAAAGTAACTTGGCTTTCCTATGGTTTTTAGGTATCCAAGGTGGAGTTGTTTTACTCCTTAAATGATAATATGGAGAAGAGTTTCAAGGAAGGTCCAAGAAGCTTCTAAATTGCAGTGGTAGGGAGATTTTACTCAAGTCGGTTGCACTCCCCTTCACTAGCTACACCGCCTCACACTTAAAGATCCCAAGACCATTCACAAAAAGGTGCAAGCAAAAGCAGCGACTTTCTTTTGGGGGGCCCGGGGGGCAATGAAGAAAAATCTACTATTCATTGGATGTCATGGAAAAGGCTCTTAAGGCACAAGACAGAAGGAGGACTAAGCCTAAGAGACCCTTTTATGCATAATAGGGCTCTCCTTAGTAAGGTGGCATGGAAGTTGATGATGGAACTGAGATCAGATTGGGCTCTATTCATGAAAGCAATTTACTTTCCAAAATGCCACATCTTGGAAGCTAAGGTGAGAAGCAACCCTTCTTGGGTATGGAGGAGCATATTGGAGGGGAGATAAGTCATTAAAAAATGTTGGATTTGGAGCAACGGGAAAGGCAACAAGATTGATATTTGGAAGGATCCTTGGGTCCCTAGTTTGAAGGGCATCAAAATCGCCTCATCTAGACCTTTTGGATGCACTATAACTTGTCAAGAGCACTGGCTTGGAATTGAAAGGTTACTTCAGTATCTTAAGGGTACCATGCATTATGGACTTCACTATACTGAAAATCGCTTTGTTTTGGATGGACATTGTGATGCTAATTGGATCTCAAATTCAAGAGAAACACTAGATACAAGTGGATATGTGTTTATGCTCGGGGGAGGAGCAATCTCATGGAAGTTAGTTAAACAATCATGTGGAACATCTTCTACAATGGAAGCAGAATTTGTAGCTTTGGAAAAGGCTGGAGGTGCAGCTGAATGACCTAGAAACATAATTGTAGATATACCTCTATGGCCCAAACCACTGCCACCTATATCGCTTCATTGTGATAGTAAAGCAGCTATAGGAAGGGCCAAGAATCGGTTATATAATTGGAAAAAGAAGACAATATACATCTTCGACATAATCTTCTAAGGCAATATATTGATTAAGGAACAATTGCAATTGATTACGTGAAATCATAGAAGAATTTAGCTGATATGTTCACTAAAGCTATATGCCTACAAGAGCTTTTAATGAAACACTTACGGGAATGGGATTAAGACCTGTGACATAGGTCATGTGATGGATACCCAACCTATGTGAAGAGGTTAAGTCATGAATTAGGTTCAAAGGGGAAGCAATGAAGTCACTAGATGACCTGTTTGTACTACTATACCCATTCTGAATAAATATAGTAAAGTAGTACCACCATAGCGTTGATAGGATGAATGACTTTTTCTTAATCAAGCGTAGCTCACGAAATGTGGGGATGTGTCTGATGTGATGTATACCTAATGCTGATCTAAACAGATATAGAGGGTGAGACCGCCTTCGTTGGAAATCTCACACGGACAAACTTCCTTAAATATCTATGAGACTAAGATTCGAGACAAGGCCGATAAAATTTCTATTTTTCTTTATAAAGGGGTTGTTAAGAAGGTTGACCGGTTGGATATGAATGATGGAGTATCCAGCTACACTGAAGATGATAGGTTCAAGAAGTCAGACTTCACCGGTACTCTGTGCGTACTTTATCAGATCTAGTGTAAATTCAAGTCCGAAAGACATCTACAACGAAGTGTCCCTACGTGTCTAATGTGTTCGCTGCTTGGGTCTTCATTCTTTGTATTTGAAGTTTTAACCATTGTGGGGGATTATTGTAAATATGTTTGAACTTTATGTTTATTATTTTATATTTTACATAAATATACGCTTTAATCATGTATTTTATCCTATGGTTTTTATAATGGAAACTTTAGTCCCACATTGGGCTAATTATCTCATTTATATATGGTAAAGACATATTTAATATAATTTTGGGGTTAAGGATTGAACCTGTGCGACGTGAACCAAGCCTAAACCCTATTGTGACCCAACCATGGTTATATAGATATATATTAATTAATATTAATAATTCTATATGATTTGGGACGTGGGTCGTGGGTCACAAGCCTAGATCCGGAATGCCCATTCAACTGAATAGGTACCCTCACAAAGAGAGGTGACCTTACCCTTTCACCCACAATCTTTGGGGCTCTATATAAACCTATTTTCGAGTTCATTTTTCACACTAAATTTCCTCCTCCTCTTTCTTTCGCTCTCCTTGTTATTATTCTGTTAAGCAGTGAACTTAACTTGACACCTTGAGTAACCTTTCTCGGGTGCAACTTAAAAGGTTTGGGCTGACTGATCTTGGGGTGATCACACAATTGGAATCTGTATTGCACAAATTGAGGTGTTTAAATACCTTAAAGAAAGTACCTCTGGTATGTTTCAGCTTTGAAGAAGTATTGTGATTTCAACAACCAGTCAAGTGTTCATGGAGATTCCTTGACAAATTTTCAAGAGGTCCTTCTATCAATTGCAAAAATTGTGGGGAGGCTTGTGTCATTGGACAAGAGAACAAAGCTTGGTTCAGGTAGAGTAGTGATTAAATTTCCTTTCTTCATCATGCATTGCAATTTGAATGCAGTTGCTGCTTGGAAATAGAATGATAATACTTAGTTTTCTTATCACCGACTCTAATTAAAAGGATTGTCAATCAACAACCAAAATCCAAATTGGAAGATATGTTCTCTAGATCAGCCAAGGCACACTCATTTGTCAAAACCCACCATCATGTATTGGTTCCTATATGCACATGACTCAACTTTGGTGTTCAATGGAAACCATCAACAATACAACCAATGACCAATAGCCAGTGATAATCAATATTTCGTTGATACAACCAACCACAGGATTTTCACAAGTAGCAATAACAATAGCAGATGCATATATGCTAAAAGCTAGTGAACACTAACACTGAAGGATGCGATAGTAGAGGGACACCTAACCGGAACTGAACAATTATATTTTTAAAAAATAAAATAATAATAATAAGAAGAAGAATAACCAAGATCAACCACAACCTAGGATAGTGAAAAAGGCAGCGAAGAAGAGAGAGAAGCTCTGCAACTAGGGTTTCCCCTGGTTGCCTTTCTTGCATGCAGGTGAAGACGATGGATTTCTTACACAGCTAGGGAGGGAATCACTTACTCCTTACTCGATCTGTTCAAGCCACCGTTCGGCTTCACCAATCTGGGCCAATCTCTCTCATCTTAGACATCTGATCCAGTGGCCATCACTTCTATACATGGGCTTCCATATCATGGTTACTTGATGCTTATTTGGGCAACAACACATCGATGAATCATCTTAAAGAAGCGACCTAAACACAACATATCTGATGTTGGGTGTAATTTGGGTTTACCGTATTTCATGGAACCTTGTCCCTCCGCCTAGTGTGGGGTGGCATATGCAGGAAGCATGCAAAGCTCTATTCTTTCTTTTTTGGCAACCGCATGGACAATACGATATAGGTATGTCACTTCAACCACTCATGCTATTGTGCTTCCTTTTTCTTGTTTGAAAATTTTCAAAGACTAAATTATGGGTATTGGTGGGCTGTCTTCGACGGATTTATCTATGAGGTCAATCAATTTCATGGGCTGTCAAGAGTATATCGTGTTATCAGTGATTCTTGGCATGGGAAATATTGTTTCTAACATGACCGAGCCGGGTGTTCTTGGATTAGTCATGAAGTGGCGGTGCTTAATCTAGCACACGCTAAGTGTTGGTATTTGGATGGGTTTTCTTCATATGACCTTGGTTTATTCATTTTGGACATGGAGATCTTACTTACTTCCTTAAGCAAGCGCTATTTTCTGTGATATCTGGAGCTTGGGCATACACAGAGAAAAACAACTTCTCTCAAAGTGTGGTAAGAACCGTATCAACATGTATTCATCCCGTTGTGCTTCCTCCTCTTCCACTCCCCTCTCATTTGGCCGACTTACTTCAAACTTTGCAAAGTTGGAAATCCTAGTTCGACCTTTGGAAACTGTATCTCTGTCATGCAACAAGCTTGCTGATATTAGGGAAAATATCAAATATACTCTTGTAGGCTGGGTGGTTGATGGCATAGTAGTCACGATGTAGGACCTACGGAATTTTCTATACAAAGCATTCACCAGTGTGTTCTTTGAAGTTGATGGCATACACTTTAGTAAAAGGAGCATCCGATTGGTTCACGTTAAAGTGCAGATATGAGAAGACTCAAAGTCTAATCTTATTCGCTCAACCTTGGAACTATAAGGGCCACTTGATCGTGTTCCAGCCATGAGATCATAGCTTTCTTGCAACAATACCGCCATTTCGCTATGTGATCATGTGGATTCAGATCCTCAAACTACATTGGCAATTCCATGATCAAGAAAATGGAAAGAAATTGAAAGTGGATCCAGTATGGGTCAAATTTGCTGTGCACTGAGGCAATGATGGCTAGCCTGGAAAGGCCATCAAAGGAGAAATGAGAGCTTTCGTGCTCAACTGTAGAGGATTGGGTCGATCCTCTATTCAAAAGGAACTTCATGCCATTTTTCAAAAGAATAGACCCGACTTTTTTTTTTCTTTCTGAAGTTAAATCTAATAGTCTAAATATGTGAGTGTTGTGTAATAAATGGGGTTACAATCAGTTGGTTGTAGTCCGGCCAGTAGGTAATGTGGGTGGTCTTGTATGGAAAGATAATATTACTGCTGATGTTGTGCGGTCTTCGTCTTGGTGTGTTCACTTGCTTTGTGGTGACTCTCCAAATTTATGGTACTTGACATTTGTGTACATGAGTTCGAATCTATCTGCACGATATTATCAGTGGCAAACTCTGAGCAATCTTGCATCTTTTATTGATAAACCATGGATCATTGGAGGAGATTGGAACTCGTATCTAGCATCTTCGGACAGACAGGGTGGTCGACCAATTCCTGAATCTCAACTCTAGCCTATGCAACAATTCATGAATGAAAATGACATGATATGCATTCCAACTACTGGGTCCAAGTTCACTTGGACCAACAGACAACAAGGGCAGAACATAATTGAAGGATTACGGACAGATTCATTTGCAATATTGACTAGCTATCTGCTTTCCCAGATGCTCAGGTAACTCATCATGTGGTTACTCACTCAGATCATAAATCTCTTCTATTATCTCTTGAAAATGAAAGAGTTTGGTATAAACAACCTTTCCATTTTGAGTACTTTTGGACACAAGAAGATTCATATTCAAATCTAATACACAACTCATGGAATACTTCAGTACATGGTCTTCTTCTTTCATTTTAGCATCCAAGCTGCAAAGATTAGCTGGACAACTAAAGTCTTGGAACAAATATTTAGTAAGAAGACTGGAAAGCAAGGAAGCTGAACTAGGGCAACAAATTGGAAACCATGAACAATCGTCAATTGAACACCGAAATGATCAATGGTACATAGATGAAAAATGCCTTATTGCCAACTTGAAATTGAATCTGTCTCAACAGGCAACTAAATGGCAACAAAAATCCTGCATCAAATGGAAGTTACAAGGAGATCGGAACACTCGCTTCTATCATCAAAGCACGGTGACCCATCGAGCGAGGAATAAGATTAGGGCCATCACACAAAATGGCATAACGTATACAAAGCATCCGGACATCGCACAAGCCTTCGTTTCACATTTCAAATGACTGTATACGACAAACAATCCAAGACAACAAGAAGAATTCTTGGCACCAATCAAAAACAGAGTGTTAGAGGAAGACAAACAATGGCTTCTCCAACCTGTTTCGCATGAATAAATCAAAGAAGCCGTTCATGGAATTAATGGTCTTAACTCTCCAGGCCTGGATGGATTCCCAGGAGTATTTTATCAACAGAGTTGGGAGGAAATACAAATGGAAGTAATGGATATGGTTCGCCAATTCTTTGATACATGTACTTTTTGTCGGAAACATAATTCTACTTTCATTGCTTTGATCCCGAAAATCGATAATCCATCCCAAGTAGGTGACTTTTGACCCATCCGTTTGTGCAATGTGAGTTACAAAATCATCTCCAAAATCCTGGTTTCACGACTCAAGCATATCTTACCACACCTAATTTCTTTCCAAGAGAATGGATTTATCAAAGGCAGGCATATCCAAGAGAACATCTTAATAGCTCATGAAATCATGCACAAAATTCAAGGACACAAGGGTAGGAAGAATGGCATCATGGCAATCAAACTGGATATGAGTAAAGCCTATGATAGATTAGAATGGAGTTTCCTCAAACTCACTCTATAGGCTTATGGGTTCCCTGATAAATGGATTGATTGGATAATGTTTTGTGTTACAACGGTTACATTATACTCCTTTAATAAATGGATCGACAACTAATACAATCAATCCAACCAGAGGTCTCAGATAGTGGGAACCACTATCACCGTATCTATTTGTGCTATGTGCTGAACTGCTTACTTCACACCTAGAACAAGCGGTTCAAAATAGAAGTCTCAAAGGCATCCAACTATCCAGGGGAGGTGAAAGGCTGTCACATTTAGCTTTTGCAAAGTATCTCATCTTATTCGGTCAGGCAAATAAGAAAGAAGCCAGAACTTTTGCCAACATTATCAAACAATACTCTAAGATCTTGGGACAAGAAATAAATGGTAGCAAAACTAGAGCACATTACAGCCCGAGTACATTGGCATCTATGAAGCGGGATTTATCAACCCAATTTCAAATCTCTCCTACGGCGGCAACGGACATATATCTGGGAATTCCATTATTCACTAAAAAATTGAAGAAGAAGCATTGTGATACACTTCTTGACAGGGTTAATGCTCGATTACAAGGATGGAAATCTAAATACTTAGCATCACCAGGAAAGGTAGTTCTTATCTAGTCTACCCTTGCAACCTTACCTAACGCACTTCATGTCATGCTTCCGACTACCACAGTCTACCATCCAACTAATGGAGAGAAAGATGAGATCCCTTTTCTAGTCAGATGGAGACAAAGAGAGAGTTCATACTATTGATTGGAATACGTTGTGTACCCCAAAATCGAAAGGAGGGCTGAAATTTTGTAACCTTCTTACTTTTAACCTCGCCCTTCTGTCTCGGAAGGCATGGGATCTTCTACATAATCCAAATTCTCTATGGGGTTGTCTTATGTTGAAGAAGTATTGTCATCATAGCTCATTCCTAACGGTTTCTCCTTCGGCCAATGACTTCTTGGGGTTGGTGTTCCATTTTAGTGGACAGAGATCTATTGAAACTAGGACTCCTCTAGCAAGTGGGTGATGGTCAATCAATAAATCCCTGGATAGATACATGGATCCCACAATATGCAAAGGATTTGGGATGCTTCCCTTTTGCCTCACTCACCCCAAACCAGCTCTCTTACTTCATTGATGGACGTACTCACTCATGGCAAAAATATTTATTGATGAGATGATGGCAATCAGATAGTAAACAAAATCTTGGAGATTCCTTTACCAGTGACTCATCAATTAGATCAACAATTATGGCAATGGACAACAAACGGAATCTTCATGGTAAGATCGGCTTATCTGTTGGCTACCACTCCTAGTTCACCCACCCATCCACCAACATACAACTGGAAACGCTTTTGGAAAGTACCACTCCTGCCTCGAGTCTAACACTTCTTATGGAAAGTTCTGCTTCAAAAATTGCCTACCGCTTCTCTGCTGGAACATCGTTGTTGCTCGTGCTCCACACAATGCCTTCACTGCGGTGAACCACAAACAAGCCCATATCACATCTTTATCAATTGTCGGCTTGCCCATACAGTCTGGGAGAACTTACACTTTACCATCTTAGAAAAGCCGGGCCACCTAGTGGAAAAAGTCTTATACCTACTCAATCAGTGGCACAAAGATTTGCAAGTAGAACAACCTTTGAATATTCTCACAACAATATGGCTCTTGTGGAAAGCATACACAGGTCTGTTTGATACTCAGGAACGCTCGTCACCAGCAAAGGCTTCCTTTCGTATATGGAAAAACCTTCAATTCTAAGTCAGGGAACACCGCATAATAGGAGTCTGAGTCTTGATCCGCCCCATATTAAATGAGAACCACCAAATCCTAACTCCACAAAATTGAATGTAGATGGTTCTTATTTTTCAATCCGCAGAGTAGGTGGATTCGGATGAATAGCTCGGGATCATAAAGGAAAAATGATATTTTGCTTTGGTCTAGGCACACAGAGGTTCAAGACATACTCACTATAGAAGCTTTAGCAGTGCATCAAGCGTTGTTGTGGGCCCGTGATTTTAATATGTCCAACATTGAAGTGGAAACCGACAATCAAGCTCTTTTCTATATATTGTAGCACAATCCACCAAAAGCACCATGGAAGCTATTCCCCATCATAGTGGACATTACAAATCTCAAGCTCTCATTTGCTTCTATCACTTTCCGTCACATTTATCGAGGAGCTAATATGGTAGCTGATGTTTTGGCTAAGGAAAGTGCCCTTACTCCAAAGGCTTTCCTAGCTATCTCCTTCCCACCCCCTAATATACGCTGGCCTCTAATGTTTGACCAATTAGAATTAGGTTGTAATAGGGATTCTCCCTCTAACTAATAAAATCTGCTTTTACCAAAAAAAAAAAAATCAACTACAACCAAACCGAAGAAAAAAAAGCAGTGGACAATACTTTTTTTTTCTCCCCCTAACTTGCAGATATTTTCATCTTCCATAAAGTAAGGAAAAATAAAGGATATTTGTTCAATTGTTCTTAATCCTAGACGACAAAGGTGTACACCCTACGATTTCTTACTCATAAAGTCATACTATGAAATTAAAAATCCATTCGTGTTGGTGCTCTTGTGGACATTCTAAATATTATTAGAATGGTGCGAAACCTATACAATTAGCAATTTGCTACCCATGACATAAAATTTGGAATTCAATTTTGTAGAAAATACCAAATGGTATCCAATAAGGTATGTTATTTTATTAAAAAATGAAACTTTTTTTTTTTCTTCTGGTAAGTTGAAAAATGAATTGTGTATGTCAAAAAATTCTCTACTCCATCGATATGTTGATAAATATAGTCTCTTTGAACCCTAAATGCAAGATCCACTCTTTCGCATATAATAAGCCGATCCAATAATTAATAAGAGCAAAATGAATACAATATAATATAGAGATAATTGCTATTCTTCTTTATATTATAGTTTAATTACTAATTGAATCCTAGTCTTTATGAAATTTCCCGTACCCCTTTTATTTCTAGCAGTGTTAAAAGGCTATTATGGTTGGATTTGTAATGTCAATTTTGTCATTCGTTAGAATTACTGACATCCACATATGTTGTGGCTTAATTACTATCTTATCCCATGTACTCTTTTAAATTATTTATTCAACCTTAGACCATGCTTCAAATTACTAATGTCCTTTTGTCATGAATTTACATCAGTTAATTGATGATGTGACATTTTTCTACGTTTCAAAAACCTCCAACATGATCTTGAGGTTTATTGTTATTTATTTACCTTTATGTCATCTCATGAGGACCTGACTCTTTAAAATTCAAAATGATTAGAGTATTAGGGAAAAAATGATATTCCATATGATTTTCTAAGGGCCTGCTTGGTTACATGAGTCTAAAGATTTCAAAAATCTAGAGATTTCAAATCTATAGATTTTCTAATCTATGGAATATAATTTATAAAAAAGGTTTGGGTGGGGGGACCATCTAAAAAATATTTGATCGATGTTGATTTTTGTGAATGTTCAAATGTATAGCTTTTTGAAATCTCCGGATTTCACCTTTACCCATAAATCTAAAACTCAATTCAGTTTTTAGAACGGAGCAATACTAATTTCGATTCATGAATCCAAAGATTTGAAATTTCTAGATTTATGTAAGCAAGGCCCTAAATGAATATAATACCATTTTCTGGTCTTCTTAATTATGGCGAAGGGCAAAATAGATATTGCACACCCAATCTCAGGAGTTTTTGAACGGAGCAGTACAAAGGTGACACAACAGTAGGGTTGGACTAACAATTAAGTTAAAGGTACAACGGGGACATTAATAATTTCAAGCTAAAAAAGTACTATCGAAGATTTTAGAAAGTACAAAAGTGCTAAAATACTAACTAACAAAACTTAAGGTAGGGGACAATAATAATTTCAAGCTATGGTATATAAAATTGTTAGTCTAAAATAGATGAAAAAAAAAAAAAAGATGGAAGGGAGGGTGATTTCTTCTTTCCGTTCAAGTCTTTATACATTGATTTTTCCAACTTTGACAATTTCTTTTTGAGGTGGACTCCATTTCTTAGAAATCTTCAATACTGGATTCACCCTAATATCTTTCAATCAGCTCGTTGTTTATTTATTTAGTAATTTCTTTTGGGTAAACAACCCCTTGTTTATAAGTACCTTTAAAACTAGGGTACCACCTCCAACAACCAAATTTTCACATCACTTCAAAGGGACAGGGGAATTGCTTTTGTGAAATCCCTTAGGAACCTAACCCGAAACCTTACTTGTAGGTCCGAGAACCCAAAATGCTAGTATAAGACAATTGTGGGCTATCCAAGTAGAGACTATTGGATTCGAATAGAACCCATGGATACAAATGGTGTTGATGAAGAATAAAACGTTTTGATGAATTTTGGAAGGAGATCTGACACGAACCCAAATGGATTGGGAAGATGGATTATGAGCAAATAGTAGACAGAGTTGGAAGGTCCTCAAGTCTAGGTAACCCTCTTTTAGGGTGTGCTAGGTGCATGAAAGTGCCATTGACAAGCCACCCAAAAGCCCCTCTTTGGTGAAAATTCAAGGGGTGGGTCAATTGGTTGGGGTTGTCTCCCGCAACCACCCTAGGTGACCCAACTTGGATCCAACGAATAGGAAAGGGAAAAATTGGGTTTTTAACATGTAGACCCCTATTTAAGGGTTTTTTTTTCCGCCCTAAAATGCATTATATTATTGTCCAGCTGTCAAAGGGCTCCCAGTACATGTCGAGAGCTCTAGTACGTGTCAAATAGTTTGTTTTGGAGAAAAAGGAAGTTGTGTATCAATACAAATCGTGATCTGAGACCTATTCTGCTTGTTTGAAGGTAAAATTATCTCCCAAACTCTGAGTTCTTTTCCTTTAGTGTTTTCGATGAAAGAGATCTGGTGAGAGGGTCATTCAATCAAGAAAACCTTAACCTTGGTTGGATTTGGCGATGAGAGTGATTCTCTAATCACTCTAAGTTGCTGAATTTTCCTTCACAAAAATCTCTTAGAAGACTTACTTTGAGCCTTGTTTGATTTATCGTCAAACTTGAGATCTAAGGTTGGTTTTGGTGTTAAACCACATTTGAGGGAAGGTTTGGAAACCCTCATGAGCCCTGGATCTCGTTGGAAGCAAGTGAGCGAAGCCAATGAAGACCTCACTAGGTTGCCTTCCGTGCACTTAGGGAGGGTCATCCTGAGAGGCCACGCTCCTTCCTATTAAGGGGACCACATCCCTTTTGGGTGGAGCTAGAGAGGGTGGGGTCGAGTGAGGGGTACTCCAGGAAACGCCCCCTACTGTTTGGGTGTTGGACCAATGCTTTTGCCCATGTTTCTCTGATGTAATTCTAACTTAAATTGTGATTTATTTAGGGTATTTTAAGATATGTTAAGCCATCTTTGGTATTCTTTGAAAGGGTTATATTCCACTTATTAGGTGAGGGATTCAACCCCATTTGCACATGTGTTTAAAGCATGGTTTCATGATTAATATCCATGATATCTATTTAATATTTTAGCATGTTTTCTTGAACTTATATGAAAGAGTAGGGTATTGATTTATGTGGAATCATGTTTTATCTCTTATTTCTTATGTTGTTTAATCATGTTGATGCTATGAGTTGGATGATGGGTTAATACATGCTTTCATGGACTTGACCTAAGGTTGTGGCTTGACCATTGCCATCGGAACCTTAAAATGACCATGCAGATTATGTTGTATATTTTAGGTGTCTAGTTGCATTGGTAAGAATATCCCCCATCATATTGTTACCATATCGACATGAGAATTGAGGCCAAGCTATTTGTGGTAGCGGTATTGGGTTGGTGGGCAGCCAAGACCAGTAGAAACCTATGAGGGGACACAGGTGTACCATAGGGGCAATTTATTGGTAGGATTGCATATTGTGGGATAGGGCTCATGAGCTCTCAAGACCGGCTGAAACCCGTGAGAGGACAAGATAATATATGCCCCATCATATTTGGATGACTAGTAGGGTTACGGGTTCATAGTCCAAGTTGGTTGGTGCCATAGGGTACGTCATTCCCTAGTTTATGAGATTATACTAGACCCAGTTGGTCAATGTCATAGGGAAAGTATCTGAACCTAGAATGATATATTAAGTAGATGACTTGCATTGGGGTTGGTATCTCCTTGACATGTGTCAGTTCTCATACCAATGGTTGTGGTGAGAGAGTGTGGCCTTAATCCCTAACTATGGTTGTTGAGTGGACTAATATCCTTATACCTCACTTGTGATGCCAAGTTCGGTCAAAGCCGTTGGGGTCTGTGTGAGACTTTCCCAAAGGAGACTGATGGCATTCCTTAATGTGTGCCTACCTAGTTAGAGACCGATATGGTTAGATTTATAGGTGCATTATTATACTGCATTACATTATACTTTCATTCATTCTTTTATGGTTAAATATGTGGCATATGTTGATGATCTTGCTGAGTTCTATGGAATTCATCCCTAGTAGAATATTTGTTTTTAGATTGTGTTGCAGATTACGATGCCTCACCACTTCAAGCTTATGAGATGCCGACAACCGTCACCTACAAGATACCGGATTACGGTGGTGACAACATGTACTATAATAAGTGTGCATGTTTGGACTGTTTATATGGCACTCAACAGTTTGCTTAGGAAGACCATCACTCATGGGATCACATAAACATTTGAATTTCAGATTTCTCATTTAATTAAGAACATATACATGATATAAACACTTTCCAACCTTGATATTCTTTCTCAGTTTTGATACTCTTTAGGAAATCCCTTGATGATAGTTTCTATTTCATTTATTGGACTAATTGTTTATTCTTACTTATGATTATGTTATTACGTGGAATCATTGTGATTGTACATAAACCTGATCTTCGAATTGTGGATCACTCCCTTGAGTAATCAGATGGATTTGATACTAGCTGGGTGGACGTGACAGCTTCGGTCCTGTGTAAATAATGCACAGGACCATTCTACGGTCGTTGGATGGTCGTCATGTGGTGGGGGTTTAAATCCCAACCACTCGTTGCTTAAAATCACTTAAGTGAAAAGAGACGCAACGAGTGGTCGGGATTTAAACTCGACCACTCGGTGACCATCCAATGAGCGCAGGACAATCCTGTGCATTAATTACGTAGGACAAAAGCAAAACCCTTTTAGAGGGAACTTCCCCTCTTTTATTAAATACTTTTAGTTCAAACACACTTATAAGCACCGCATAAGACAAGATCAACAAGCCCAAACAAGAATAGACGAGGAGAAATTCAAGAAGAATTTAATAAAAGTTAGAACCACTAATCCGTTTGAAGCACGATAGTAATCCAGAATCAGCAATCAAGAACAATAGACAAACAAAATGGTTGACGCGTACACAAGTACTGCACTTTCCTTAAGGTGTTTGAACGCCCCTGGCCTATTAGCGCAGACCAGGATGACCTTGCATATGACCTTGCATTCACACCAGATACAATAATTCACTAGGTTTTGTACGTAACTCTTCTATCCACTGAAAAAAATACACCCTTTAGCTGGATTTACATGGCCCCTATAGGTCTATGGGTGTGTAGGGTAGGGTTGCGACTATCTATACAATCATCTCTCTACAAAACACAATATTGGGTTTTCCAGATCAAGGTCCACGACCCACATCTCCAAGTCCCATCATAGACATTTAGTATTAGTTAATATTATATATGTCCTATAGCTTGGTCAAACTAGAGTTCAGCCCAACTAAGTTTGCATCGCACCACTTACGGACCCCGAACCATGGCCATAACCCGGCCCAGCTCTACGCGTGCACATGATGTCCGTACTTACTTTTATTTTGGCACTCATTCCACTTAAGTGCACTTACTACTTATATCATCCGATGGGGATCAAATTACATATGGTAATTTAAAATTACCCCATATATACTTAGATAACTGGAAGGCCTTGAATCGAAATCTTTCTATTCAAAAGAGTCTCCAAATACAAGAGTTCTAGAAAATACAAAAACGAATAGAGTTTTGATGATTTTTGAAACTTACAATTATATTATATTATATTATTTTTTAAAAACAAAATCCAACAAATACTAACTTTGGTTTTGTCAAATTATTAAACAAAAGGTGGGGATATAATGATGACCTAGCAGGGCGGGTATATTGTATGTATAGTTCGAATCTTTCCTCTCACTCCCTCTAAGATAATAGATTTCAAATGGAGGGAGTTCACTGACCCCCCCCCTCCCCAAATGGCGCTTCAATTGGGACTTTTATTGGTTCTTGTGTATGCATAAAGGGACAATTCAATCTTTCTATCAAAGCAGCAGGGTTGTTTTGATTGGTAAGATCAACACCTATTAGTGAAAATTTTGGATTCAATTCATGGCATAAACCATATATTTTTTTTCTCTTTTTTCACTTGCTCACTATCATTTTTTGACAATTTTTTATTTTGACATACCAAGCTTATTTTTCATTCCATAATTTATTTTTGACAAAATTCATCAAACATTTTTCATTCTTGACCAATAATGAATTCTTGTACTTCTTTTAAATAGGCACAATAGAGAATGAGAATCGATACCAAAATGAGCCTAAAACCACCACCATGAAAGAAATCACACTATTTATAGCAGAAGGAAAATCTCAATCCTTATTTTTTTTCAAGGAAAAGCACTTGGAGCTTTTTTCATTTAAAAAGAAGAAGGGGAAATTCTAACATATTTTTACATATATGTGGAGGGATTCGGCATATTTTTATTTTTATTTTTAAAAATCAAAACTGGACTGGAGGGACTCAGCATCAATGGAAGTTTAAAGGGAATAAGAAGGAGAAGCAAAGTCATTTCCACCCGGCCATGAACTTACTTCAAATCAAAGATAACCATATTTGCTGAAGCTCTTCTTGTTTGGTTGGCTTCATGAACAATGCTCAGATGCTGTCATCATGTTGATGTTCTAGATGCAGGAACTGGAATCTCTTCTCCCTTCTTTCAACGAATCTTTGAGGTGTAGACATTTCTAAATGAGTCAAGCGTGCGACAACTACAATCAACAGACGCAGAGGAGATGATTACAATCCTTGATGAAGAAGGCTTTACAGGCACCACTTTGGCTCTTCTCTTGGCTGATGATGATGGTTTAGCACTACTGGGTATTGGTGCTGGTAAATTGGTGGTCATGGAAGCTCTAGGTTTTCTGTCTGAACTGTTACTGCTGGGGTCTCTATATGCTTGATTTCTTGTTGGGTAGTTGCAGTAGTACTTCTTAGGAGGAAGAATCTTATTGCTGTGTTGCTTCTTTCTTGTTCTTTCCATGTCGTGGAGCTTGTAAAACCAGGCATTTGGCACCATGGTTGATACCTTGAAACTGTTAGTTCCCATATCTCTCTCTTTCTCTCTTTAGGCCGATGGGCTTCAAGCTTTGTGTAGAAATATAAAGTAATATTGATGGGATCTGAGAAGATGATCATCAGTAGAGTAATTGACCTTCCATTGCAGTTTTATAATGTAATTATTCAACTGTTTTCTGATTATTTGAGATTTATTAATAAATAAGTAGGTGAATTGATATTTGAAATAAAATTAAAATACTAATAAGAACATATAATTCGTCTTGTTGGTTAGACATTTGAATTATTAATTACCTATGAAAGAATTAGTCAAAAGTAGGATAAATCAGTAAGGAAACTAAAATTTGTGTGGGATAGATCAAATTGTTTTTCCTTTGATATATATATATATATATATATAATCCAAAATAGGCACAAAAATCTATTATGAATTTTGGAAGCTTTTCTATTATTTTAAATGAAAACAAAATTGAGAATAGATGCCAAATAATTTAAAATAATTAAAATTTCTCATAATTGAGAATGATAATTGGTACCAAAAAGAGCCTTAGATTGTACACAAAACATCGATATTAAGAAGAAATTTTAAAAATATAATAAAACTCAACTTTCGATAAAAACTTTGTCCAAAATTCTTACCTTATGAGGTGAAGTTGCTACTTGGTCTGCCATTTTCATGCTTGTTATGACCAAAATTCATACAGACATGATTATGGGATCCATGTAGCACAAGAATGAAAAATTGTCAAAAAAACGAGATTAATACTGAAATGGCTCTTAAGTTAGTGAGATGTGGAACTAAAAAATATAATGTAATACCAACGGGGATTGGTCCAAGTGGTAAGCAGCTTGGTCCGCTTAAGTAATGTTCCGGTATCGAAACCTTGTGGATGTAAAAAATCTCCGCTGGGAGACTCACCGACCACAGCCAGGTGTACAACCCGGGTTGAACACCGGATTAGTCGGGGCAAAGCCTTGAAAATCGGGGTTGGCAAAATATATATATATATATAGTGTAATTCTGGTTCACGAATCAGTTTTGCATTGAGTCATATGACAATTACTTTTTTCAAGCTCAATGGGCTTGGGTTTCTTAGTTTAGCAATAAAAAAAAGACCTTAGATCAAAACAATAGGTCAAAGTCTTCATGTTTCTAACGACAAGGCTTTTTTCGAGTTTAAGTTTTTCGTAAGTAATAATGTGGTAAGACGTTCTTATGTTTTGGAACAAGTGACTTTTTTTTTTTTTTTTTTTTTTTTTGGTTGCCAACCCCGGTTCCAAGGCTTTGCCCTGACTAATCCGATGTTCGACCCGGGTCGCACACCTGGCTGAACAAGTGACTTTATATAAGGGATAGAAATATTACTTAATATAAGCTCAAGAGGCTTCAAATTCTGACCTCCTATGAACTTTATTTTAAAGTTAATTTCACATCGTCTACTGCCTAAGATTCATCGACTATCCATGGATTAGTCTTTTTTGCCATGCCATGTGTGCAATTAATGCTCAAAACTGTTGACTTGTAAAAGCTGATTATTTTAATTTAAACCATTAGACCATTTGGAATTAGATTCAATTAGGTTGTGTTTGGTTTTGCAATTCTCAGAGTCAACATTGGAAATATGTTTATAGGGAATCATGATTTTGTAGAATAAAGTTCTATATGATCATATTTGTAATTAAGAAAAAAAAAGTTTGATTCTCCTGATTCTAACAAGTAAATCTGTCTAAAAAATTATTTGATTACTCTGATTCTATGAGTAGATTCATCTTGAAAAATCATTTATATACTCTAATACTGTGAATAGATTCAAGTTGAATCACTTAAAAAAACATTTGATTATGTTAATTCTGTCAACTGCACTTATATCCAAGTAATATTATTTTTTTATTAATTTATCATATTTCAATGCATTATATTTTTCTTAAACCATAAGATAATGTAAAAGTAATCACATACATGTTGGGTTGTTCTTTTTTATTTTTGCCCAACCATGTTGGGTTGTTCAACAGACGCTTTTCCCTTCTATTGGTTTTTAGGTAACATTTTTCGTTTATTTTCCTATCATCTACTACAGATGCAACAGAGAAAGTGAAGCCATTCACAGCCAGTGTAGATGATACTAAATAATAAAATAGGTTCCGGGAAAAGGAGCGATGGAAAAAAATTAGGACAAATGGTAACACGTCACATGAAAAAGCTATTCATGCTTGTTTATCTCCACCCCAAATGCTTTCCTTTGCTCCTTTTTTTGTTGTTAAAATTTTTTAAGCTTAACTAATGTTTGTGAATAAAAATAATCACAAATGCACGGTGTAGCTAACGGGTCGATCTCAAAGAGATATGTCACTTTAAAATTAACCTCTTAATGATAATGCGAGAATGCAAAGATTCAAAGATTTTAACTTATTAATTAAATTAAAAGAGCGATTCTAATCCATACATCTAATGCAATCGAATTGAGACAAAAAATAAAGCAAACATAACCAACACATAATTAATAAAAGGCAGAAAAAAATGCGAACAATAAATAAATGAAAATAAAAGGGAAGTGATCCGAGTGTCAACTCTGGATCTAGGGAAGGGGAGTATAATTATAATAATTTTGACCGTGGACCATTTGCCGTAGCTTACAGTCCACCGGTCAGGGAAACGGATGTTAGAGAGAAAAAAAAATGCAAAAAAGAAATAATCAAAACAATAAAAGGAAAATGAAAACTTTAACCAAAGAAATGCACGACTGTAGGCATCTTTGTTCAAGGACCCAGGGAAAGGGAGAACAATAAATAAATGCTAAAATTAAATTGCAAAAAGTAAATAACAGAACAATAAAAGAAAAAGAGAAACCTTAACCAAAGAGAGGCACGACTGTAGGCATCTTTGATCAAGGACCCAGGGAAAGGGAAAAAATTAATAAATACTCAAAGTAAAAACTTGTGAGAAGCACTTACCAATTCATTTAATCTTGAAACAATTCTAGGGCCGATAACCTCTTGTCTTTTATAGCTCTTAGTCCTCATATTATTCATCAGTTTCATTGTTTCCAATGATAGACTAAAGGATAATTTGGATGGCTCATGCAGAATATTAGCTGAGCCGAAAAACTTATGACAAAATTTGAGATTGGGTAAATATCACTTACCTCCCCCTCTTAGCTGGACAAATAGCACTTACACCCCCTCTTAGTTTGATAATATCACTTACCTCCTCTCTTACCTAGCAAATATATCAAACACCTCCCCTCTGTTAACTTTCTCGGTTAAATTTAACTTTCATCGTTAAATATTTTTCTAAACCCCCAAACTTCCCTTGGCTAATTTTTTTTTTTAAATTTAATACCTAAATTACTGTAATCACCCTTACAGTAAATAATTATAAAAAGTAAAA